>NC_047116.1:48646253-48946253 GCF_902500255.1 Thalassophryne amazonica
TTGAATCTGTATTATAACAGTCAAGTGGCGTGTGTGTGTGTGTGTGTGTGTGCACGTGTGTGTGCATGTGTATGGTTTTGATCACGCAAGAACCGGGGAGAGCTGACATTTGCGTTTGGCATGCTTATGTATTTTGGGTCAAGGAGGAATGCTACGAAAACATAAAGTTGATAAGACAAATACTTTGGAGAAATTAGCAATTTTAGCTAACCAATAATGCTGTGCTGCAATTCATCATGGGAACTTGAGGTTTTGAGGTTTTAAATGTTATGTTGTTATTGTGGTTCATGTTAGTTTAACAGTGTTGTTAATGTTATTGATTTATTGCATTTTTGTAGCTCAATTGGTTTAGTCAATTTAGATAAGTCTCATGTTGCTCTTACCATGAGTGACTTAAGTTTCATATTTGTATCATGAGTGAAATGTTTAGTGGTTTTTACTTTTCCACATTCAAACCACCTGCTTACAGCTGCTGTGTCTGCATGTGTGGATGTGTGTGGATGTGTGTGTGCGCGTGTGTGCTGCTAACTACTTTCTGGACTTCACCATTCCAGCAGGGGGTGGTAACTCATCTTTATATTAAAAGAGTGAGTGATTTTAAGTTCAATGTAAGTACATAGCACAAGTGCAAATACTTTTAAAATACATGGATGACACAAGAAAGTGAAACACTTATTTCCATTGTGGTCAATTTAAAAATCAAATAATCAATCAATCAATCAACATTTATTTATAAAGCGCTTTACAGCACCGACTGGTGTCCAAAGTGCTTAACATTAAAAACACAAATTTACAAAATAAAACACATATAAAATAAAATTTTAAAACAACACATAAAAAAAAACATAAAAATAACAGAACATGTCACCTCCCCACTAAGTGTTAAAAGCCAGTTTAAATAAATAAGTATTTAACTTAGATTTAAAAAGTGCTAGGTCAGGAATAGTACGTAACTCAAGAGGTAGCTCATTCCACAGTCTGGGGCCAGCTACCACGAAAGCATGATCACCCCAGCGTTTATATCTTGACCTTGGAACATCTAAGTAAAGCTGGCCAGATGCCCTTAACGTCCTACTGTAGGTGCGCAAAGTTAAAATTTCAGACAAGTAGGGAGGTGCAAGGCCATAAATAGCTTTAAAAACAAACATTAAAATTTTTAAATCAATTCTAAAACGAACTGGAAGCCAGTGGAGTGAGTATAGGATGGGCGCAATATGCTCACGTCTAGAAGTGTTTGTCAAAAGACGAGCAGCAGCATTCTGCACCAACTGGAGACGCGCAAGAGACGACTGATTAATGCCCACATAAAGTGCATTACAATAATCAAGTCTGGAGCTGATGAAAGCATGAATGGCCGTCTCAAGATCACGTCTACTGAGTGCTTTATTTTAGCCAAGAGGCGAAGTTGGAAAAAACTAGCTTTGACAACAGAATTTATCTGTTGATCGAACCTCAAACAGCTGTCAAATATCACTCCCAAATTCTTGACAGCTGGTTTTACATAGTTAGCCAAAGCACCAAAATTTGGTGTTACCACATTTGGTATGCCAGTGCGCTCAAACACCATGATCTCAGTTTTACCATCATTCAGGTAAAGGAAGTTTCGGGACAGCCACTGCTTTACATCACGAATACAATTAAATAATGATGACAAAGCATCACTCCCATTAGTCCTCACAGGCAGATAGATTTGCAGATCATCTGCATAACAATGAAAGGACAAATTGTGCTGGGTTATAATTGACCCCAATGGCAGAATGTACAAAGAAAATAGAATCGGCCCAAGGACAGATCCCTGCGGCACTCCACAGCACAGAGGAGCAGTTGATGAGGAAAGGTCCCCAATCATGACAGAAAAGCTCCTTTCAGCCAAATATGATCTAAACCACTCAAGTGCAATACCATGAATGCCAATAAAATGTTCCAATCGGGAAACAACTACTGTGTGATCCACAGTATCAAAGGCTGCTGTGAGGTCCAACAGAACCAGCACAGTAGGATTCCCTGCATCCACCGACAGAGTAATATCATTATGAACTTTTAAAAGTGCTGACTCAGTGCTGTGTCGCAATCTAAACCCAGACTGGAATTTTTCAAGGATGAGATTGTCTTCTAAAAATGATTGTAACTGTAAAAAGACAACCTTTTCTAAAACCTTAGATAGAAATGGCAGATGAGAGACAGGTCTAAAATTGGATAAAACTGATGAGTCCAGGTGAGGTTTTTTAAGAAGAGGTCGAACCACAGCATGTTTACAAGCAGCTGGAACAGACCCTGATCTAAGGCAAGCATTGATAAAAGTTAGGAGACCCGCCCCAACAGTATTAAAAGCCTCCTTCAGCACCTTAGCTGGAACAACATCAAAAGGACAACTTGTAGATTTTATGTGTTTTACAACATCAGCGAGAGATGCAAAAGAAATGGGCTCAAACTGTTCGAGCACAGCAGAATGTGCATGAGGAGCAGACAACTCAACATTACAGTTCTGATCAGCGTTCTGTCTGACTGATGAAACCTTATCAATAAAAACTGAAGAAACTCCTCACAGGTTGTGGTTGTAGCGTCCAACAAAACAGAGGTGTGTGGATTTACAACTGAGTTTATAGTCTGAAATAACACACTGGGATGATGACAACTGCTCGAAATAATATGAGACAGATATTGTGCTTTTGCCTCCTTCACAGCCTTCTGATAGTCAGTTAGACTGTCCCTCAGAAAACCCAGAGACACCTGTAGTTTGTCCTTTTTCCATTTTCTCTCCGCCCATCTGCAGCGTTGCCTGAGGGCACGGGTCGTGGCATTTAACCAGGGGTCGGATTTTGATTTCCTGGATTTGCAGCGCATCGGTGCAACAGAGTCCAAAATGACTGTGCATGTAGAGTGGAAAGAAGAGAGGATGTTATCTGGGAGTAATGGAGAAACCAGTCCATTCATGGCATAAAACTGAGAGTCCATGAAGGCAGCAGCAAAGTCCCCCGCTGTCGAGGAGGTGACCAAACGGCGGCGACAAATAATAAAATAGAAGTAGAAATAACATAATAGTGTATATAATAACAAGAACCTAAACAATTTCTAAATACATTAAGACAGTAAATTAACATTAAAAATACATAATTAACAGGGCATAAACTTCAGGTCACTTTACAAATACTTAAGGACCTTACTGTAAATGAACTCAGAGTTGATAAACTTGATTTAACACTATGACAGAGTTGATTAAACACTATGACAGATTTGATTTAACACTAATTGGAGTAGGACCATCTGTTCCCATTACAGAGTCTGTTCACCTGTGCAGAAGATATTTATTGGTCCATTGTTTTGCATTTTCAAGTCATTTGATGACTGTCAGCTTTCTGAAAAGCTATATAATGACTCCCTTGAGGTTTGAGTCTTGCAGCAGGGCTGGTTTCTGAGCAGGCATATTGTTGGAATGTGATCCATGCACTCCTGGAAGCTCCTCGTTAACCGGACCTGTTTTGTCGGCTCCTCAGATGACAGATGTTGCACACAGAGGCACTTTCTTTGTGGTTGTAAAAAGATTTTTTGTATCATCTTTATTTTCCTGTAGTATAATTGAACTCGAACTAGCCCAGATAAGGTGTCACACAAACACACGTCAGAGCAACTTAAGCCTGTCCATAGTGTCGTCTCTTTCAGGTCAACTCGAGGTCCCACAACAAGCTCGGAGAGGATATTCCTTGGCTTTCTGAGGACCATCTTAAAACGGCAATGAATTTGATCCAGCTCTGGGGTTATTTTTGTCATGGAAAATCCAGCAGGGAATCACTCACATTGGAGCCGGAGGACCCCCGGTTCACTGTTTATAATGTCAACCCCATGTTCATCCTCACTAGCGAGCTATACGGAAACTTTGAGTACTTAATGGGTTTGACTAGCTTCCAACCATGTCCCAAAGTGCATCTTTCTGGGTTCATAAAGCAGCTGATGACTGAGCCAAAGCATCTGCATAGCTATGAGCAGGAACGTACTTCTTTCCACACAAACTAATATGGAACATGAAAACACACCTTTAAGCGGTGCCCTTTTTTTCTTTTCATCTGTGCGCCAGGTTAATGGCTATTAATGACTCCAACAAACACGGCTATCAAGTCTTAATTGTGACATTCTGTGAAGAGCAGCAGCCTGCTGACGCACAGATGTGAAAGCTTTTGTGCTGCTGTCAGCGTGTGCGCTCCATTCACCAGACACACAAAGTCCAGTGACCTGCACAAATGCGGCTTCTTGTAGTGGAAAGAATTGGTAGAGTTCCAATTTCCCACCTGGCTGTTTGCGTCAGGTTAAAGCAGCTTGGCTGAGGCGTCTATTTAAAACTCGGCGTGAGACTTCACAACACTGACGGGAACACAGAGGAGGAATGCATTATTTCGATGGGTGTATTTTTGTCCTGCTATTTGTTTTTCCTTTGCGCAGAGTAGATGACTGTAGAACACAATCCTCATAGCAAGATACCCTATCGCTATCTTTGTCCGTGTCCCGAGTGCATCATATTGTGATGCAAGAAGATTCCAACATTTTAGCGGTACTACAACTTTCACCGGGAGGAGCACATCTCCAAACTTAAGATGCAATACTACTCTTCATCCATGTTACGGTGGTAACACACCAAAGCCTACTTTCCAATGAACAATGGGAAAGAAATGAGAAGACACAATACCAATGTATCTGCAATGAGTGGAGGTGCTAAGCAAGTACTAAAGCAAGTCCGCCAAGGAATAAAGATGATTATATGCATAGTTGATGTTACGTTGAAACTCCCTGCAGAGACAACCACCAGCTTCGCAGCCTCTGGAGGACAACAGTGTAGCTCCAGCTGACAGGTTATGAGGCAACTAGCGTAGCAGTAAAGCACTGATGCTAGCTAATGTTAAAAGCATGCATAACTTGCATGTTTAAGTGAGAATATGAAAGGAGATGGCTGCTCGATGCAGGCCCCTTTTATCAGGTTGCTTATATGAACTAGGTCACATGCATAACTTTGTTGGTTCAGTAAAACTCACATATAATGAATTCAGGTGGACCAGCGAAATTTGTCCATTATAATCGAAATCTGTTATGTATAAAATGGACAAAATCCGTTATATGTATGTAACGGATTAGTTACAGTCAGGAGGTGCCCAATGGAATCCCCATCACCTATTAGGCTGACATATTTTCTTGATTAAAAGCCTGACCTTGAATTGGGACCTGCCTCATTTAATGACCGGGTCAAAACTTTGAAAAAAATTAACGCCTGCATTAGGGCCCGGTGACACGGCACAGGGCAATAGCTGAACGAAGGATAAAAAGGCAAAAAGTCAGAAATTGTCGAGATGAGGTGGACAAATGGCCCTGCACCTTTCCCATCACTGAAAAGCCTGTGAATCAAGAGCAGAAAAAGGAACGAAACAAACCGGAGACTAACAAAAGAAAAACAAAGCGAACGTTGAGTTCAGTGCTTTAAACAAAATCAAAATTGACCATTCATGATGATGTGACTGACAGAGGGTATGAGACCGAGTGCAGCCAGACCTTGTCCTCATGTCCACAATACTTGTAGGTTTTGCATTTGGTTGCCTTGACAAGAGGTGAGCGATGTTGTTTCTGACGACAAACACATGCAGGCCAGCCACAAACAGTTGGAATGTGCATAAATACTTAAAGTAGTTTATAAATGTTCTTGCCGCTATTGCTTCTTTATGACAACATTGCTTTTTGTCCCACACACGGACGAGTCATCAATGATACAAGGATGTTACGTTCAGCTCATTGGAGCTTCAGTTATTGATCCATTCAGATATCGTCAACCTTCGTGCAATACGTTGGACTTGGGAGGTTGGACGAAGTTGGACGACAGTCAAACGAAACACTGACATTACAGAAACTATGCAAACAATAAGGAACCATCAAGGCAGAAAGCAAAACTTTTAATAGTCCATAGGTGTGCGTGCGGGTGTGAATGTTTTTGTCTATATATAGCCTTGCAACAGACTGGTGTCCTGTCCAGGGTGTATCACGGCTCACATCCGAGGACTGCTGGGATAGGCTCCAGTCCCCCGTGACCTGATCTTGAATAAGCGGTTGATGAGAAGTGTGTGTGTGTATGTCACAACGTCTGAGCACGATGACATCTCTGGAGGTCATCCATAATTCAGAGAATGCTATTTACATTCATACCCAAGTACACATAGAAATAAGTAAGTATAAGTACACATAGAGGAAAATTTAAACCATTTACTTTCGATATTGTGCTCTTGTCAATTTGAGAATGTGGTGGTTATGCATCAAAAGTCATGCAAAAAAAAAAAATTATGTTAGCTTATAGAGACTGTAGATAGCTTGTAACTAGTAGGCTAATGGCTGTACACAACAGCACTCAAAGTCCTTCATACAGTTGCAGTAGCTTTTAATTGTTCTGGGTGCTATGCATGCTGGTTATTTTACCATCGGTTTACAAGTTTTCTCTGGTCAGATTTTTGCATTTTATTTCAGAATCCTTCAAAAATTTCAAATGAGATCAAAGTCTCAGAAAGCACAGTCTCGCCATGCCCAATTTCCAAGAACTGGGCAACTCAAAACCGTGTTACGTGGAGTTTTAAATAGTCATTCTACTATGATTGCCCGCAATCCAAAAAAGTGCAAAAAATTGGATGAACCATTTTAATCCTGCTTGCTTCCTAACAGGCTGTTATATAAAGTGCAGACAATCCACCTGAAAATGAAAGTAAGGAGTTCCACCCTCAGCCAGACATGATTGAGCTGTTCAACTTTGAACAAAAACCGCAACAAACACTGCTTCTTCTTCGTTTTATGGTGCACAATCAAAATTTCAAGCCATAGTCACTATGAATATCCCATTTAAAGAAATTCAGACATGATTGAAGCCATTAAGACTACCAACACCTGGAAGTTCTCATTTACTATCAATAAGTTCAAGAATTTGGATGAATTTTTTGAATAGTTCAAAAAATTTGACCCCGATTTCAAATCTGGTGGCGATGATGGCCGTAACTACTATGTATACCAAGTTTGTTCAAGATTGACAAAGATAGATCAAGGAGCTATGATGCTTCAAAACATGCCCCGATTTGCTATTATGGATTCAACAGAAAGGAACAGCACTCTGAAAGAGCCCCATAATATATGAAAACTGAACTAGCCATTTCACCTTTACTTCCGATGTTGATAGTTGACTGATCCTAAACAAATTCAAATTGTATCTTTCCATCCAGATACTCAGTGGACCTGTCACAATTGATCAATATTAGATTCAGTGATGTTACAATGTCTTTCAGACATACATATAGATATAATTACATAGAGATGAGAAGCAGGCATATGCTTCTGGCAGCATTGCCATGACCGCTTCCAGTTAAGAATTTATTCTTTTATATAGTTATGACATTTATATTGTTAGAAAACAAGGCTTCAGTGAATGATTTTTTTATCAACTGGCTGCTAGTTTTGCCGAGTCGCATTTTGCCATATCCCTATGAGAACTATAGCCTACTGTTATGGAACCACAAAGTGTTTTTGCTTGTGGGGATCCACGGGCTCTAGATTGGGTAGTGTTTATAAAATAGGTATCTGACATTTTTCAATGGTGGAAATAAATTATGCAAAGTTTCTATAATGAGTTGGAATGGTATGTGAGTCCAGAATGTTTTTAGAACCTTAGACCTCAACAGTTTTTTTGAAGAGGAACTCAATCCTTTTATTTCCTGTTAATTATGTAATTTTTTAATGTTAATTTGCTGTCTTAATGAATATTTAAATTGTGTAGGTTCTTGTTATTATATACACTTATTATATTATTATCATTATATTACTTCTATGTTGTCATTTGATTGAACGTTGCAGTAACTAAGAAGTCTTAACCATGCCAATGAAAAACAAACCAAAAACCATTGAACACTATTAATTCTGTTTCTGTTCTAATTCAATGACAGAAATTTTCCAAACTGCTTAGTCATGCATTAGGCTCATGGTACAAGGTTGTGAAAGCAAATAGCCGGGTCTAACACTGAGCCAGACAGATCACTCTGTCATGGAGCTGTGATCAGCGTGCTGCTGGGTTGCATTAGAATGGAAGTGGAATGCAAATCTCAGGGATTTTGGAATCAAACATTCCTCTTTTCCTGGTTGTAAGTAAGTAATGATGTTATATAAAGAAAAAAAGTCCCAGCTGCCGCTAAAGTGCTCGTGTTTATCCATGGATTCTGTAGCTTGAAGGTGTTGAGAGTCCACAACTCCCCTAATTGCAATATGTATATGTGTTACCTGTGCTGCTCCGCAGCCTGTCCAGTGGATTTTTATTTTATTATTTTATTTTATTTATTTATTTATTTATTTATTTTTTTAGCACTGTTGTCGTGCGTTACCTGTGCTGCTCCACAGCCTGTCCAGTGGATTTTTATTTTATTTTTTAGCACTGTTGTCATGCGTTACCTGTGCTGCTCCACAGCCTGTCCAGTGGATTTTTATTTTATTTTTTACCACTGTTGTCGTGTGTTACCTGTGCTGCTCCACAGCCTGTCCAGTGGATTTTGATTTTGATTTTATTTTTTTGGGCGCTGTTGTCGTGCGTTACCTGTGCTGCTCCACAGCCTGTCCAGTGGATTTTTATTTAGCGCTGTTGTCGTGCGTTACCTGTGCTGCTCCACAGCCTGTCTAGTGGATTTTTATTTTGTTTTAGTACTGTTGTCGTGCGTTGCCTGTGCTGCTCCACAGCCTGTCCAGTGGATTTTTATTTAGCGCTGTTGTCGTGCGTTACCTGTGCTGCTCCACAGCCTGTCTAGTGGATTTTTATTTTGTTTTAGCACTGTTGTCGTGTGTTGCCTGTGCTGCTCCACAGCCTGTCCAGTGGATTTTTATTTTTATTTTATTTTTTAGCACTGTTGTCGTGCGTTACCTGTGCTGCTCCACAGCCTGTCCAGTGGATTTTTATTTAGCGCTGTTGTCGTGCGTTACCTGTGCTGCTCCACAGCCTGTCTAGTGGATTTTTATTTTGTTTTAGCACTGTTGTCGTGCGTTGCCTGTGCTGCTCCACAGCCTGTCCAGTGGATTTTTATTTTTATTTTATTTTTTAGCACTGTTGTTGTGCGTTACCTGTGCTGCTCCACAGCCTGTCTAGTGGATTTTTATTTTGTTTTAGCACTGTTGTCGTGCGTTACCTGTGCTGCTCCACAGCCTGTCTAGTGGATTTTTATTTTGTTTTAGCACTGTTGTTGTGCGTTACCTGTGCTGCTCCACAGCCTGTCTAGTGGATTTTTATTTTGTTTTAGCACTGTTGTCGTGCGTTACCTGTGCTGCTCCACAGCCTGTCTAGTGGATTTTTATTTTGTTTTAGCACTGTTGTTGTGCGTTACCTGTGCTGCTCCACAGCCTGTCTAGTGGATTTTTATTTTGTTTTAGCACTGTTGTCGTGCGTTACCTGTGCTGCTCCACAGCCTGTCTAGTGGATTTTTATTTTATTTTTTAGCACTGTTGTTGTGCGTTACCTGTGCTGCTCCACAGCCTGTCCAGTGGATTTTTATTTTTATTTTATTTTATTTTTTAGCACTGTTGTTGTGCGTTACCTGTGCTGCTCCACAGCCTGTCTAGTGGATTTTTATTTTATTTTAGCACTGTTGTCGTGCGTTACCTGTGCTGCTCCACAGCCTGTCTAGTTGATTTTTATTTTATTTTAGCACTGTTGTTGTGCGTTACCTGTGCTGCTCCACAGCCTGTCTAGTGGATTTTTATTTTATTTTAGCACTGTTGTCGTGCGTTACCTGTGCTGCTCCACAGCCTGTCTAGTGGATTTTTATTTTGTTTTAGCACTGTTGTCGTGCGTTGCCTGTGCTGCTCCACAGCCTGTCCAGTGGATTTTTATTTTTATTTTATTTTTTAGCACTGTTGTTGTGCGTTACCTGTGCTGCTCCACAGCCTGTCTAGTGTCGGATTCCCTGTTTGGGAATCCGCTAGCTTAGCATAGCTACTAGCTCTTAGCCGTTTTAGCATGGCGGCTTCTCCTGTCTCTCCTGCACTTTTCTGCTCTGGGTGTGAAATGTTTAGTTATTCCTCGGCCTCTTTTAGCAGTAACGGTACTTGTAATAAGTGCAGCTTATTCGTAGCTTTGGAGGCCAGGCTGGGCGAATTGGAGGCTCGGCTCCGCACCGTGGAAAATTCTACAGCTAACCAGGCCCCTGTAGTCGGTGCGGACCAAGGTAGCTTAGCCGCCGTTAGTTCCCCCCTGGCAGACCCCGTGCAGTCGGGAAGGCAGGCTGACTGGGTGACTGTGAGGAGGAAGCGTAGCCCTAAACAGAAGCCCCGTGTACACCGTCAACCCGTTCACATCTCTAACCGTTTTTCCCCACTCGACGATACACTCGCCGAGGATCAAACTCTGGTTATTGGCGACTCTGTTTTGAGAAATGTGAAGTTAGCGACACCAGCAACCATTGTCAATTGTCTTCCGGGGGCCAGAGCAGGCGACATCGAAGGACATTTGAAATTGCTGGCTAAGGCTAAGCGTAAATTTGGTAAAATTGTAATTCACGTCGGCAGTAATGACACTCGGTTACGCCAATCGGAGGTCACTAAAATTAACATTAAATCGGTGTGTAACTTTGCAAAAACAATGTCGGACTCTGTTGTTTTCTCTGGGCCCCTCCCCAATCAGACCGGGAGTGACATGTTTAGCCGCATGTTCTCCTTGAATTGCTGGCTGTCTGAGTGGTGTCCAAAAAATGAGGTGGGCTTCATTGATAATTGGCAAAGCTTCTGGGGAAAACCTGGTCTTGTTAGGAGAGACGGCATCCATCCCACTTTAGAGGGAGCAGCTCTCATTTCTAGAAATCTGGCCAATTTTTTGGGATCCTCCAAACTGTGACTGTCTAGCGTTGGGACCAGGAGGCAGAGCTGTGGTCTTATACACCTCTCTGCAGCTTCTCTCCCCCTGCCATCCCCTCGTTGCCCCATCCCCATAGAGACGGTGCCTGCTCCCAGACCACCAATAACTAGCAAAAATCTATTTAAGCATAAAAATTCAAAAAGAAAAAATAATATAGCACCTTCAATTGCACCACAGACTAAAACAGTTAAATGTGGTCTATTAAACATTAGGTCTCTTTCTTCTAAGTCCCTGTTGGTAAATGATATAATAATTGATCAACGTATTGATTTATTCTGCCTAACAGAAACTTGGTTACAGCAGGATGAATATGTTAGTTTAAATGAGTCAACACCCCCGAGTCACACTAACTGTCAGAATGCTCGTAGCACGGGCCGGGGCGGAGGATTAGCAGCAATCTTCCATTCCAGCTTATTAATTAATCAAAAACCTAGACAGAGCTTTAATTCATTTGAAAGCTTGTATCTTAGTCTTGTCCATCCAAATTGGAAGTCCCAAAAACCAGTTTTATTTGTTATTATCTATCGTCCACCTGGTCGTTACTGTGAGTTTCTCTGTGAATTTTCAGACCTTTTGTCTGACTTAGTGCTTAGCTCAGATAAGATAATTATAGTGGGCGACTTTAACATCCACACAGATGCTGAGAATGACAGCCTCAACACTGCATTTAATCTATTATTAGACTCTATCGGCTTTGCTCAAAAAGTAAATGAGTCCACCCACCACTTTAATCATATTTTAGATCTTGTTCTGACTTATGGTATGGAAATAGAAGACTTAACAGTATTCCCTGAAAACTCCCTTTTGTCTGATCATTTTTTAATAACATTTACATTTACCCTGATGGACTACCCTGCAGTGGGGAATAAGTTTCATTACACTAGAAGTCTTTCAGAAAGCGCTGTAACTAGGTTTAAGGATATGATTCCTTCTTTATGTTCTCTAATGTCATATACCAACACAGAGCAGAGTAGCTACCTAAACTCTGTAAGGGAGTTAGAGTATCTTGTCAATAGTTTTACATCCTCATTGAAGACAACTTTGGATGCTGTAGCTCCTCTGAAAAAGAGAGCTTTAAATCAGAAGTGTCTGACTCCGTGGTATAACTCACAAACTCGTAGCTTAAAGCAGATAACCCGTAAGTTGGAGAGGAAATGGCGTCTCACTAATTTAGAAGATCTTCACTTAGCCTGGAAAAAGAGTTTGTTGCTCTATAAGAAAGCCCTTCGTGAAGCTAGGACATCTTTCTACTCATCACTAATTGAAGAAAATAAGAACAACCCCAGGTTTCTTTTCAGCACTGTAGCCAGGCTGACAAAGAGTCAGAGCTCTATTGAGCTGAGTATTCCATTAACTTTAACTAGTAATGACTTCATGACTTTCTTTGCTAACAAAATTTTGACTATTAGAGAAAAAATTACTCATAACCATCCCAAAGATGTATCGTTATCTTTGGCTGCTTTCAGTGATGCCGGTATTTGGTTAGACTCTTTCTCTCCGATTGTTCTGTCTGAGTTATTTTCATTAGTTACTTCATCCAAACCATCAACATGCTTATTAGACCCCATTCCTGCCAGGCTGCTCAAGGAAGTCCTACCATTATTTAATGCTTCAATCTTAAATATGATCAATCTGTCTTTGTTAGTTGGTTATGTACCACAGGCCTTTAAGGTGGCAGTAATTAAACCATTACTTAAAAAGCCATCACTTGACCCAGCTATCTTAGCTAATTATAGGCCAATCTCCAACCTTCCTTTTCTCTCAAAGATTCTTGAGAGGGTAGTTGTAAAACAGCTAACTGATCACCTGCAGAGGAATGGTCTATTTGAAGAGTTTCAGTCAGGTTTTAGAATTCATCATAGTACAGAAACAGCATTAGTGAAGGTTACAAATGATCTTCTTATGGCTTCGGACAGTGGACTTATCTCTGTGCTTGTTCTGTTGGACCTCAGTGCTGCTTTTGATACTGTTGACCATAAAATTTTATTACAGAGATTAGAGCATGTCATAGGTATTAAAGGCATTGCGCTGCGGTGGTTTGAATCATATTTGTCTAATAGATTACAGTTTGTTCATGTAAATGGGGAATCTTCTTCACAGACTAAAGTTAATTATGGAGTTCCACAAGGTTCTGTGCTAGGACCAATTTTATTCACTTTATACATGCTTCCCTTGGGCAGTATTATTAGACGGTATTGCTTAAATTTTCATTGTTACGCAGATGATACCCAGCTTTATCTATCCATGAAGCCAGAGGATACTCACCAATTAGCTAAACTGCAGGATTGTCTTACAGACATAAAGACATGGATGACCTCTAATTTCCTGCTTTTAAACTCAGATAAAACTGAAGTTATTGTACTTGGCCCCACAAATCTTAGAAGCATGGTGTCTAACCAGATCGTTACTCTGGATGGCATTTCCCTGATCTCTGGTAATACTGTGAGAAATCTTGGAGTTATTTTTGATCAGGATATGTCATTCAAAGCGCATATTAAACAAATATGTAGGACTGCCTTTTTGCATTTACGCAATATCTCTAAAATCAGAAAGGTCTTGTCTCAGAGTGATGCTGAAAAACTAATTCATGCATTTGTTTCCTCTAGGCTGGACTATTGTAATTCATTATTATCAGGTTGTCCTAAAAGTTCCCTAAAAAGCCTTCAGTTGGTTCAGAATGCTGCAGCTAGAGTACTGACGGGGACTAGCAGGAGAGAGCATATCTCTCCCGTGTTGGCCTCCCTTCATTGGCTTCCTGTTAATGCTAGAATAGAATTTAAAATTCTTCTTCTTACTTATAAGGTTTTGAATAATCAGGTCCCATCTTATCTTAGGGACCTCATAGTACCATATTACCCCATTAGAGCGCTTCGCTCTCAGACTGCGGGCTTACTTGTAGTTCCTAGGGTTTGTAAGAGTAGAATGGGAGGCAGAGCCTTCAGCTTTCAGGCTCCTCTCCTGTGGAACCAGCTCCCAATTCAGATCAGGGAGACAGATACCCTCTCTACTTTTAAGATTAGGCTTAAAACTTTCCTTTTCGCTAAGGCTTATAGTTAGGGCTGGATCGGGTGACCCTGGACCATCCCTTGGTTATGTTGCTTTAGACGTAGACTGTGTTTCATAATTATTGTATGGCCTTGCCTTGCAATGTGGAGCGCCTTGGGGCAACTGTTTGTTGTGATTTGGCGCTATACAAGAAAAAAGTTGATTGAAGTTGATTGATTGATATACATCAACTTGACTTTGTTGTTTAATTTAATTTAATTTAATTTTAATTAATTAAAATGAAATGAAATTAAAGTTGAGAGTCCACAACATCAACTTGACTTTGTTGTGTTGCAGTACACCTTGTTCATGTGTATTGTTAAAGAAAATACAAGTATCTGATTGGGACTCTATCAGCAGATACTCTAAATGAATGACTTAGATTAGGTGCAGAAAATACTTGATTGGGACATCCCTCGTACACATTTGCCACAAATGCTTTAAAGATGGCAAGATGGGGCACTTTGGACCACGCTAATGATTGCCCTGCTTTACTGGTTTCTGATTTAGTGCCTAGTTTTCGGTTACAGTCTTGATTGGGTGTTGAATTAATTATCTGCTGCATGCTATAATTAGATACAGCCGTTCTTACAGGATGTGAGGATCACTTGTGTTGATGGAACTGTCCAGGTTGTCTTCTTGAGATGAAACATGAATGATGTTATAGGTGCTGTAAATGGCTCTAGTCATTGGTATGGCTCACTGCTTTTGGAGGATGTCTCCAAAAAGAGAAATTACTCTTCTTCTCCGTTGTTGTTTCCATGTAGAATCTTGCCCAGCAGTACAACGAATTCAGCGGCGATCAGTTGACTGCCATCCGCTTATAGCTGACTGTGTGAGTTCACAGTTTCAAAATGACAATAATTTAGAAAACCTAATTTGATGGGTTGTGCCTACCGTGTACTGTTTGGATTTCTTTCTCAGCCCTCTCTTATTTCTTATAATTTTAGTTTTATTAAAAACTGCATATTAATAATGTATCCTGGTATATGTTGTTAGCAGGATTACTGAAATTGTTTTCCTCTGTCCCGATATGGAGTCTGTATTTAATTGGGATTTACATGGCAAGAGCCAATACTTTTGTGATTGGATATTTTCTGACAAGCTAACACAGAGGTCTTAATTAAATCCATCAATCACATGCCATGTGAAATATGAAATAGCGCTGCTGTAAGTTTGGGTACCCATGATAACACTATGTAACAAATTTTTATTTTTGTTTTGTTCCTGGGTACATAGTGTGTTTTCCTAACCTGTTATGCCTTAAATAAACAGAAAATAGCTGTTATTCCACAGAAACTTTGTTTCTGTGATCAGGACAATGATATTTTGAAATTTGTCTGTTTTCAAGAATATTCTCGATTCGCCTTCACTACTACTGAGTAGTCTTCTAGACTATTCTTTAACTGCTAGAACTGTGCAGAATTTTCTAGAAGTTTCCAGAATTATCTAGAAATTTCAAGAAACTTTTAGAACTTTCTAGAATGTAAAAAAATAAAAATAAAATCAAAGTTTGTGCTGAATGTAGTCATTTTTCCATAGACTTTAGACATAAGCAGTTGAAATATAACACTTAGAAGCCAGGAACAAAAATTGTTACATAGTGTAATTTTCATGATTTTCCTTGTCTGGATCAGAAATTTCAGTTAAATATATTGTCTAGCAGACGAACCCACTGATACAGTTGTGCTCAAAAGTTTACATACCCTGGCAGATTTTTTTTTTTTTTTTTTTCAGAGAATATGAACAATAACAAACTTTTTTTTTTTCGCTCATGGTTAGTAGTTGGGTGAAGCCATTTATTGTCAAACAACAGTGTTTACTCTTTTCAAATCATAATGACAACAGAAACTACCCAAATGAACCTGATCAAAACTTTACATACCCCTGTTCTTAATACTGTTTATTGCCCCCTTTAGTATTAATGACAGCTTGGAGTCTTCTGTGGTGGTTGTGGACGAGGCTCTCTGATGGTAAAGCTGCCACTGAATATGTTTCAGACTTTATTTACATCAATTACAAAGAAATACCAACAATATGGCACTTTATGGTAAATCTGCATGGACTAGACAGTTCTCAAAAACTGAGTGACTGTGCAAGAAGCAGACGAGTGAGGAAAGCCACCAAGACACCCAGACAACCCAAAAGAAGTTATAGGCTTAGGTGGCTGTGATTGGAGAAATTATGCACAGTGCAAGCTTTGCATTTTGTATCACCAGTTATCCATCTTCATGATGAAGTGGTATAGAGAAGGATTTTCTTAAAAAGACCTGAACGTTTAGCTACAAATTGCCAGAAGGTACATCTGAGATGCAAAACTGGATTTGATCTGTTTTGGTGAAAGAAAATTCTTCTCTGCTCTACTCCACTATGAAGCTAAGAGTAGTGATGACCCTAAATGTTGATCCCACCTGGTACAGTCAAACCAACATACCACAGACATTTGGAATATAGGTTGGTGCAAGCTTTATCAAAACAATTTCCGAAACTGAAGCTTTGCTCTCAGTCTAACCTGTGCTGATTCATATTGTTGTTTGTTTTCATAATTAGATTTTTATTTTCTGTTTTGTGACATTTTACACTGAGAAATGTATTTAACCAGATTAGTGTATATGATCTCAGTGTGAAGGCCTGACACAGCTGAATACTTCAGCCCCTGTTTTGTTTGTCTGTTGCAGAACCTTTGGAGTGCATCCCAACTCTTGCAATGGTAAACAAAATCTATTGCGTACATCAGCTGAAAAGGGTGTGTACAGAAAAGTTGAGGAGGTCCTGCATCACATCTGTGTGGGATTGTTTTTGTTTTTTTTTTCACTGACATCTGGAGGAGCCTGTGGCAACTTGAAGCCTTGTATGAGGCCTGCGTTCATGTCCTGGGCTTTGTAATGTTGGTGATTGAGACATTTTGTGGGGTTTTTCACTCATGTGTAAGAGATTATCCAAATATGCAGCTGATCCTACAGGAAATGTCAAGTGGTAAACCTCAGTGGTCTGGAATGAGGCATACCAGGAACCCGAAAAGAGAAGAAGTTACAGTTCCTTGACTGGCAGTGTTGCCACAGTAACTGAAAAGTTACTTTATTAGTTACTTTATACAGTTACATTTTATAGTTTCTTTATACACTTACTTGATTAGCAGCTGCGGACAACTTGTCGGCAGCTGCTGAATGTAACTAATAAGGTAACTAGTAATCTAACTTTATTTGCAGTGGTGGGCACAGTTCAGCTAATCCGATAGTATCGAAGCTAATGTTTTTGCTATCCGATTAGCTTTTCAGATAAGTTTTAAAGCCATCATCGGACCAATTACCTTCCGATAAATTCAGTTCCGATAACTTTCAGTCCGATAACATTTTCTTTGCTGGTAAAGTTTAACGGTCAAAAAAGTTTGTAAACCATAAAATCAAACATTTTACTCCATTTGTTGTGTGTTTCTAGCCATGGAGCAGACTGGCTGCCTGTCGCTTGCTGATGACATCATCATTAAGCGCAAAAACGTGATTGGCCGGTCGATGCAGGTAGCATTGTGGGTAGTGTAGTTCAGGTTCACTGCATGTTACAGTGGCTCGTCCACTCGACACAAAAAACAAAACAGACTAATTTTAACATTATTTTATTTTATTTCTTTGTGGCTGTAATTTAATCGCCAAGACTCGGTGGGGGAGAGGCGCTCTCATGGCGCAGCTGTGTGTACAGAGGGAGGGACTTTTCTTCACGTTTAGACATTGTTTTGGATTTAAAACGTGGATTATTTATTCAGATGAATCCCACTGAAATTAACAGGTAAGAATTTATATTTACTACGTGTATTTTGCTCTGCCAGTTAATGCATTAATGGATGTATTTCCGTTGATTAAGCTGCAGGGTTCAAAGCGTATGAAAAAAGCAGCAGATTTTAGCTCGTAAATGACGGTATATCTAATACTGAGGTAGACTGTGACTTCTAATACTGTGCGTTACTGCTTTTGAAAGATGATGACAGTGTTTGGGGTTTTATTTTTTTTTTATTTATTCATTTTTGTGTGTTCTTTGTGTTTGTGATCCTTGAATTTACCCAGAAGCCCCTGCATCGCTTAAAGTGAAACTGGTTTATAAGCCAACAGTGTAATCTGATATGGCCACGTCCAAATCAATACTAATAGTTATCGGTTATCTGTAATAAAGATTTTTTCTTTTTTTAGCAGTTTATTGGTTTATCATCATAACTTTTAATCAGATAACTTTTCATAACGTCATAACTTTTAATCAGATAACTTTTCAGTTATCTGATTAATGGTTATTGAAGCTAACTGTTTGGTTAGCTGTGCCCACCACTGGTTATTTTTAAGATTGAGTACTCAAAAAAGTAACTAATAGTTACTTTTCTTATGAGTAATCACGTTAGATTACTAGTTACCTTATTAGTTACTTTACTTATGAGTTGTAAGTTGTCGGCAGCATTGCAATTGCATAAAGATGCTAATGAATTAACTATATAAAGTAACTAAAAAAGTAACTAATTAAGTAACTTTTCAAAGTCACTGTGGCAACACTGTTGACTGACCACTTGAGGATGGGTCTAGAAAGGAGGTTTTGTTCTCGACAGATCCCCCCCCCCCCCCCCCCCCCCCCCCCAAGATCAGTGAATGGGGTGAATTTTTTTAAATCATTTCTTAGTTAAAGACATTTTAAGTCATAAACTTTTGTATAATTCTGGGAGGAGCTGCTTGGACTGACAGCTGGTCTGTGCTGTTGAGCAAGGTGCTCAAACTCAGAGCATTTGCTGTTTTAACATTTTCCATAATCCCCCTGTGCTTCCCAGAATGCACCGTGGTGTCATCAGAGGTCTGGCGTTTCAAAGCCATGTAAACAATGGCTAGTGATCCATCGATTCAGCAAGTTCATGAGCGATTATGATGATGACACATTCTCCCACGTTGAGAGGGTTATCTAGAAGAATTGTAATAACTGTGATGAACTTCTGCCGTGCCCCAATGTTGTATTGTTGTCCATACTTCACAACGTTTGTTTATACTGTGCCCAAAACCAGGGGCCTGTACTAAGAAGCGGGGTTAACTTACTCAGATGTAACCCAGGGTTAACTTCTTAAACCGGGGTTGACAAAACTTGGTGTTCTGAAGTGGTGTTAATCGGTAATACGATGCTGATTAAGATGTTGATTTGTTGAACCTGTGTTAACCTAATTGGAGTTTGTGTGTGTTCACATTAAAAGGGCGGGTTGCAGCGCACGTCACCATTTTTCAATGATGGCGCGGTCACCTTACTTTACCGAAGAAGAATGCACGATTGTTATGCAGAGCTACGAGGAATTTAAATTAACGTTAAGGGGAAATCGATCACATCATCTGCCAATAAAGCAAAACAGGCTTGTTGGCAACGTATTGCTGATCGGGTAAATGCGTAAGTACAATTCAATTGTTCTCCAAATCTGTTACAGATGATTAACCTGTGGAATGTCTGATATGTGTAAAATAATGACCTTCTTTCATTAATTACGCCCAGATGCAACACGATTCAGAAGTGGGCATAGGCCTACTAATAGATGTTAGGTTAATTTAATGTTTCCTAAATAGGCTACCTATCTTATCTATATATAAGGATTTAAAGCCATTAATGGTCATTCTGTTAACATAGTTACATATATATCACTTTGGCATGAAGGTTATCCAACAGGACAGCCCCATGTGGGGAGAAAAAGAATGTGAAATATGTAATTATAGTAATTATATATTAGAATATTTAGAAAAATCACCCAAACCAAAACAACCCTTATGTGGCTGAAATAAGTGAAAAGAAGGTGAGCTTAGAGTGGACTACACGATAATGGGTATATGAAATAGGCCAAATAGAACGGCTATACCTGCACATTGATACTGTGAAAAGATTTGCGATTGACATAATCGCCCTTGTGCTCTCCCAGGGGTTTGCGTGCGGATTTGCGTGCAATCAATGGCTCCTATTACTCTTGGGAAACCTAGGAGAAATTGTTATTGATAAGCCCCACTTCGCCTAATTAATGGACATGCATTAGACCTATTTTGATATTAGTAATTACCCGCGATTACATAAAACCCTTCTTTGATTTGCATTGTGGATAAATGGCCAGGGAAAACAACAAATGCATCCAACAGTTTAGATAGAGCAAGTACTACCTTGCGAATCATACGACGTACAGTATTCTTGCTCAGATGTTCAGCATCACGGATGGAATACATAAATTGTCCACTGGCAAAATATCTAAGCGCAAGGCACATTATCTGCTCGATCGTCAGGGCATTGCTACAATGGGTGATGTTACAGACGTCTGGCCCGATCAGCTGACAAAGATAACGAATTCCCTCGGCTGAGAATCTATATCTTTCATGGAGAATATCGTCTGGGTATGTCAGCGGATTCTGGCGGTCTTTATAAGCCCTCACCCTGCAAAGAGAGCCCCTCACAATTTGTGCCCCAATATCAAACGGATCATCCAGGTAGGCCGGCATTGTCTTCGGAGTGATTGAAGGTGGATGGGCGGTACTTATAAAGGGAGTGGTTAAGCGAAAACCTCAAGCTAACCTAGAACATAACCTGCTCGGAGCAGGTTTGGCACGCAGCGTAAATTTCCATGGCAGCATACCTCGATCAAAACCTATCCACCTTTCGTAGTTCGGGTTAACCGGGAAGTTACGCCACACGTCATCAACTTACTCCCGAAGTTACCCTGATACGTAACCCCGCTTCGTAGTACAGGCCCCAGATCTCTGCTGAAACTGACCTTTTACGTACGTCACGGACTGCATGACTGTGCGAGATTCACAACTGTGAAACAGCGAATGGGTTGCTCAGAGCAGAGGCCACTATAGCTGTGGGTGGTAATTGTTGTGGAAGCCCTTTTTGAGGATTTTATTACAAACATCTGCAATAGCATGGCTTGATGTGTGGTTCTCATAACAAATCAAAGACACCTCAGTTCAAATCCCAGCCTCACTGGAAGATCACTAAGGGCCCTTGGACAAGGTCCTTAATCCCTACTTGCTCCCGGTGTGTAGTGAGCGCCTTGCATGGCAGCACCCTCACATTGAGGTGAATGTGAGGCAATATTGTTGTAAATTGCAGTCCATTTACCATTTACATCTGTGCGTCAGTATTTCCGATGAGTGTAATTATCGTGCAATTTTATTTTTGTATGCCATTGGCATTTTTAGCAGCTATTGGTAGATTGAGGAAATTAGGTCTATTTAATCAACAATTACTGATGAAATAAGGTGGTCATAATTTTTAATACCCACACCAAATGAAATAATTATTACATCTGCTGCCCAGTTCCCAAAAATAAAATTTAATAAACACCTAAATCAAGGTTAGCCTGTTAGTTTAGCTTGTTGGTAACATGTCAAGGTGTGTGGCATGTACTGGCTTCATTTATCCTGTCAATCTCTTTTTCTGTGTGTGTCACCCATGATATAGACAGGGTAAATGCTGCCAATATGGTGACTGTGAAAGTGTTGTTTAGAATGCCAAAAAATTTCTGCTCTGATATCTAATGAAAATCTGTTGGTAATGCAGTGATTTGTATAATGTGTTTGTGTGTGTGTGTGTATATATATATATATATATATATATATATATATATATATATATACACACACACTCTTTGGGCACCAGAGCCCAAGCTGTGCGTGGAGGTGAGCCCGACTATCTCTCGTCTGTACCTCTCAACCTCCCACACAAGCTCAGGCTCCTTCCCCCCCAGTGAGGTGACGTTCCACATCCCAACAGCCAGAGTGCGTGCCTGTGAGTGCGGACTGGGCTGCCAGGCCACCCACCCTCGACTGCCACCCAGTCCTCTCTGCACCCGACCCCCATGGTCCCCTCTGCAGGTGGTGAACTCGCAGGAGGGCGGGCCCGCATCGCTCTTTTGGGCTGAGCCCGGCTGGGCCCTGTGGGCTAAGGCCCGACCACCAGGCGCTCGTGCGTGAGCCCCAACCCCGGGACTGGCTCCAGGGTGGGGCCCCGGCTCCGCCATACCGGGCGACGTCTCGGTCCTTGATTTTGTGTCGGTCATGGGAGCTTGGTTCGCATTGCCGGTAGTAAGTCAAACCTGTTTCCAGTGCACGTTGGCCTCCGCCAGGGCTGCCCTTTGTCACCGGTTCTGTTCATTACCTTTATGGACAGAATTTCTAGGTGCAGCCAGGGTGTAGAGGGGTCCTGTTTGGGAACCACAGAATCTCATTTCTGCTGTTTGCGGATGATGTGGTCCTGTTGGCTTCGTCAAACCAGGACCTTCAGCGTGCACTGGGGCGGTTTGCAGCCGAGTGTGAAACATCCCGGATGAAGATCAGCACCTCCAAATCCGAGGCCATGGTTCTCGACCGGAAAAAGGTGCTTTGCCCTCTTCAGGTCGGTGGAGTGTCCTTGCCTCAGGTGGAGGACTTTAAGTATCTTGGGGTCTTGATCACGAGTGAGGGACGGATGGAGCATGAGATCGATAGATGGATCGGTGCAGCGTCTGCAGTGATGCGGTCACTGTATCAGACCATCATGGGTGAAGAGAGAGCTGAGCAGGGGGGCAAAGCTCTCGATTTACCGATTGATCTACGTTCCGACCCTCACCTATGCTCATGAGATTTGGCTCATGACCGAAAGAACAAGATCGCGAGTACAAGCGGCCGAGATGAGTTTCCTCCGCAGGGTGGTTGGGCGCTCCCTTAGAGATAGGGTGAGGAGCTCTGTCACTCGGGAGGAGCTCGGAGTCGAGCCGCTGCTCCTCCACGTCAAAAGGAGCCAGCTGAGGTGGCTCAGGCATCTTTTCCGGATGCCCCCTGGATGCCTCGATGGAGAGGTGTTCCGGGCATGTCCCATCCGGAGGAGGCCCCGGCAAAGACCCAGATCACCCTGGAGGGACTATGTCTCTCAGCTGGCTTGGGAACGCCTCAAGGTTCCCCCGGAGGAGCTGCGGGAGGTGTGTGTGGATCGGGAGGTCTGGGCGGCTTTGCTTGAGCTGCTGCCCCCGCGACCTGACCTGGGATAAGCGGAAGAAAATGGATGAATGGATGGATATACGAGGTCTATTAGAAAAGTATCCAACCTTATTATTTTTTTTCAAAAACCATATGGATTTGAATCACGTGTGATTACATCAGACATGCTTGAACCCTCGTGGGCATGCGAGAGTTTTTTCACGCCTGTCGGTTACGTCATTCGCCTGTGGGCAGTCTTTGAGTGAGGAGTCGCCCACCCTCTCATCAATTTTTTTCATTGTTTAGGAATGGCTCAGAGACTGCCACTTTGTTTGATCAAAATTTTTCAAAAGTGTAAGGTACAACTGAGTGGACGCCATTCGATAAATTCAGCTGGTTTTCGGTAAAAATTTTAACGGCTGATGAGAGATTTTGGTCTGGTAGTGTCGCGTTAAGGACGGCCCACGGCGCCTGATGGCGATCTGCGCTTCAAGGCGGCGTCGTCTCGCTGTTTCAAGTTGAAAACTTCCACATTTCAGGCTCTGTTGACCCAGTAAGTCGTCAGAGAACAGAGAACTTTCAGAAGAAGTCGGCATGAGGAGTTTTTTCGGACATTCCATTGTTAACGGACATTTTGTAATGAAAGAACGTGCGGGCAGAGTCGCATGTCGGGCCGGACCCGACCGCGGGGGGTCGCGACAGGAAAAACACCTCCGTTGGAAACCTTAACAGGCAAGTTGGAACATGCCCAAGTTGTTAAACAATTTCTCAGTTATTCACTTGTTGAAAGCCATCAAAAGCCGCCTGAATTTTACAAATGGTTTTCAACACGGAGGTGTTTTTCCTGTCGCGGCGCACACAGATTCGCCGAGTCATTTCCGTGACGACTCGGCGAATCTGTGTGCGCACGTCTTTCATTAAAAAATGTCCTTAAACAGTGGAATGTCCGCATAAAGTCCTCATGACGGCCTCTTCTGAATCTTCTCTGTTCTCTCACGACGTCCTGGGTGAATTAAGCCTTAAATTAGGATGTTTTCAGGTCAAAACAGGCCGACGACGGCGCCTGAAAGCGCTGCGCGATGTCCCGCTCCGTGGAAAGTCCTTACAGCGACAGAAACACCCCATAATCTCTCATCAGCCGTTAAATTTTCACCGAAAACCAGCTAAATGTCTCGAATAGTGTCCACTCGGATATTCCTCACAGGTCCAGAAAAAATTTTGATAAAGCAACGCGCGCCATCTCTAGCAGCGTGTGAAACAAAAGAATTCAGCCGAGAGGGCTGGACCACATCTCACTCAAGGCCTGCCCACAGGGAAATGACATCACCGAAACGCATGAAAAAAACTCACGCATGCGCACGAGGGTTCAAGCATGATTGGTGTAATCGCACGTCATTCAAATCCATATAGTTAACAAAAAAAATAAAAGTGTCGGTTTCTTATCTAATAGACCTCGTATACACACACAGTCTACGGTGGTGTTTTCCAGTCCAGGCCCTTAGGACCCAAAGTACTGCACATTTTGCATTGCTCCCTGCTCTATCTCCACATTATGAGATAAATCAGGTGTATGCCTTCATTCAGCCAGTTGTTGATTGGTTGATCACACCTGTCTGAGCTGATCTGGTCTGAGTAGATCAGGGTCAAATGGGAAAACATGGATGGCTGTGGGTCCTGCAGAGCAGGATTGGGAAACACTGGTCTGTGGGAAATATCCAATGACTATGTGGCTCACAATGTGGTATTGAGCTCTCAAGATAGCATTTACATTTACTCAGTTAATGTACGTGCAACCAACCAGTCACTTAATGAAATTACCAATACTAGTTATTCTTCAGTTACGCAAGTCATTTACTTTCTTTTACTTTTAACTTATATCCCTTTGATCAGTGATTGAAAGGAGGATCAAAATTTAGTCAACTCCGCCTTTGCCTAAGGTTGAACCAAATTTTGTTCATATGGTTCATTTTTTTATTTATTTATTTTTTTAGTTATTCTGCTAGCAAGCAGATAGACAAACCGACAAACAAACTAGAATGACAACATAACCTTCTGGCAGTAACTTAATGTTGTATTATTTATCAAACAATTCTGGATTGATTCAGATTATCATTTGGTGTCCACTACACTGTGTCGAAGCTCTGGATTAAAACAAAAGATGATGCTGTTCAGGTGAGATGCAACATATGTTTGTTGTTCTATTTGATGCAGTTTGTCACATTCATTCACTTCATCACACATCTGTATTCATCACACTCTGCACAGCAATTTAGATGACCGCAATACGGAAAATGCAAATAAGGGAAGAAAAAAAAAAAAAAACGCAGCGATCCTTGCATTTGCTTTGCTCACGTGTTGTGTGGGCAGCTTCATTTAATTTTCTAATATATATCCATTTCTGCAATACATTCCAAAAAAAAAGTTTTGAGAGGGGCCATTTCTTCTAAATATACAGATTAAATCATTACTTTTGCACCCAGGTTTCTTGAGCAAAATCAAGTGATGAATACTATGAACACTTCCAAGTCACTGCATATGTCTTGGAGTTAGTTTACATCAATCATTCGTAAGTAAGTCCCTTTGGCTTCTCCCTCGTCTTCACTTAAGGTCGCCACAGCAGATCCGAGGTGGTTCTGCATGTTGATTTGGCACAAGTTATATGCTGGGTGCCCTTCCTGATGCAACTTCATACATATTACATGGCGTATGGGCAGGGGTGGGGTTTGAACCAGGGATCTTTAGCACTGGAAACAAGTGCACTTAGCCACTTAGAAATACAAACGATATGGTACTGCGTGGTAAAGCTGTGTCAAGTAGGACGTTCTCAAAAACTGAGTGACCATCCTGGAAGGACAAGTGTGAGGGAAGCTACCAAGACATCAATGACAGCTGTTAAATAATTACAAACTACAAGCAGATGTTAGTGGAAAAGTAGGAATGGTGCAACATATTCATGTGGTGTTCCCAATCACATCTTCATGTTGGAGTGGAGTAGAGAAGTACCGTAAAACAGACAAACAGATCAAATCTCAGCTCAGGTTTTCCATTTGCCTTCTGGCAAATGACAGCTGAAATTTCATGTTATTAAGAAAATCCTCCATTCTACCACTTCATCATGAAGCTGAATAGCTTTGTTTTAACATGTTAAAAATATACGAGGTCTGTTAGAAAAGTATCCGACCTTTTTATTTTTTTCAAAAACCTGATGGATTTGAATCACGTGTGCTTGCATGAGCCAACCTTGAACCTTCGTGCGCATGCGTGATTTTTTTCACGCCTGTCGGTTGCATAATTTCCTGGTAAGCAGCCTTTGTGTGAGGATGGGTGGAGTCTCTCGTCGTTTTTTCTTTGCAAGGAAATGGCAGAATGACTGGAGCAGCGCGACTGCATTCAATTTTGTCAGAAACTGGGCGACAGCCAGGTGGAAATCATTCGGATTATTCAGACAGCTTTCGGTGACGATCCTCTGGGCATCACACAGATTAAGGAGCGGTACAACTGGTTTAAAGATGGCCGCACAACGGTGGAGAGCGAGCCACGCTCCGGTCGGCCATCAACACGCTGAAATGACCGGATCATTCCAAAGTGAATGCTGTGGTGATGTGGGACCGTCGTGTGACTATCCGAGAAATTGTAGAAGAGGTGGACATCAGCACTTTTTCGGCACATTCCACTGTGACAGAAAATTTTGCCATGAAAAGAGTTGCAGCAAAATTCATCGGCACGAAGCTGATGGTGGAACAAAAGTGCCTCCGTGTTGAAGTCTCACAGGACATGTTGTGACATGCCCACCTCTTCCACCATTTGGAAGATTCAGACGGCTTTCGGTCGCTTTTCAGTCGTGTGACTATCCGAGAAATTGTGGACAACCTTGTATATATATATATATATATATATATATATATATATATAAAGTGGTGTAAATAATTGCAGTGTTATCTAAGCTTATTTTTGTTAAGGTTATGCAGCAGTGTTTCTTTTTAAATGACAAGAGATTAACAGCATGAAGAGAAGCAATGCATAGTGAAGCATTAGCTAATGCTTGTTATTGCTTCTCCCTGTAGAGCAGCTGAAATGCTTCCCTCTTCCTTTCTCGTTAAGTATGCATCCTGCTATAGAATCACACAGTAATGACGTTAGAAGCTTAATGACCTCTGAATGCCACTCAGTGAGAGTTAGAGTATGGCGTGCCACAGATCCTGCGGTGGCAAAAAGATGTTTACAGCATCTCAACAGGGACAGTGGGAGTCGATAAGCGCGCACTGCACTCTGGCACCAAGGGAGAACACAACAGCTGTCTGCATAGGTGCTTTTCCACTTATTTTTCTGTGTTCTCACACATTTAACAGGTGATGTCAGCTCCTGAGCTAAGTGTCTGTGACTAACCACTACAGTGAATTTCAAGTGCTACTGCAATATTGCAAAATCGCCCACAGTTTATTGTTGAATTAACAGGACCAAACCAGTCAAAAACTGTTTGTGAAGTTTGCCTTATTATTTTATGCAACAAAAGTCACAAATGTATGAAATCTTTAACAAGGAGTAAGAGCAGGTCTGGCAACATAGCAAAATTATTTTTATTTTATTTATTTCTTCATTTTAGGATAATTATGACAATAGTCTTCAGTTATGTTCAGGTGTAAGAGCATGCACAAGTGCAGTATGATACCACTTTCACATGATAGAACCACCTTGGGTCACTGATGACAACCACACAGGAAGACAAATGGTGCATTCCCATCTCTCTGAAGTAACCATCTACCTGCTGCAGCTAGATGGTCTTTTCCAGCCAATGGGATTGTCAACTCTGCAGCACCTTCATGCTTCATCATTCCTAGAGAATGCTGCCAAATTGAGAAAAAGTTGGAGGTGCCTTCCCCTCACAATTCAACGAATATGCCACGTTACTCTCCTTAATTAATCATTTGTTTGACATCATTCCAACAGTACCCAAGGATCCTCTTAAGAACTCCAGTACCGGTTAGCATTCGAGTCTCCCAACCATGCCTTAAGACATAAAGCACCATCACCCCACTAAATAGTTGGATTTGCATTCTCCTGCAAAGACTTCTGTCCAGCAACTCCATTCGCTCTTCCCAGGCATCTTCTGATCTCAGAGTCTGAGGACCCAGAGAATGTCATGAAATGTCACTGCTGAGATAAGAAAATGTCTGTACAAATTCACCTCTTTCACTGAATACAGATACACTTCTGAAAGCCTGGATCTTAGTCTTGATCCATGACAACTACAAACTCATACACTCTTACTCCTCGTTCAGTTTCCCAAGTGTTGGAATCAACGTATTCATTGATTCTGCAAAGATCACAGCATTGACCGCAATGCTGAGATCAGGAAATCTTTCCTCATGAACAAATGATCGTTAAGATGCAAAACCCATTAAACTCAAAACCACAATTTTTTAGTTTAGGCCAATATGAACTTGGCTGCTTAGGTATCTGTCAATGTGCAAAATTTAAAAGAATTTGAACATACTGTTTTCACTTTATTCATCGAAATCATTGCATTTTCATATGTGTTGTACTTTTATATGTTCACTTTGACTGCAGTTTTCTCCATTTTACAAAAAAATGACTGGATTTTCATCTGAACCCTTTACATGTATATTGATAGCATGAAATACAACTATGAGAAATGCATATTACAATTAGATGTAAAGTTTATTATGATTCAAAACATTTTATTTTACTTTACATCTGTAAGGCTTTGCTACTTGATCAGTGTTAAACTTTGGTTTTGCAGTTACCTCTAAGCTAAAAACTGTATTTGAACACAGCATTTTCAAACTTATCATCAGCTACCATTCTGAAAACATTTGTGCATCCATTCTTCTTTTGGAGTTCATATAATAATGATGATAAAATAATCAATTTTTAATGTTTGTAAGGTTTTGTGAAACTCTGGTTAGTGTAGTATCTCAGTGATGCGTGACTGCTGGAGAATAGGAGAAGACGAAACATTGCACGAAAAGGTGATCATTTTCTCATGTGGAATCTCACTAAATTGGTCCTCCTGACCAGTGATGCCAGTAACGCGTTACTTAGTAACAAGTAATCTAACGCGTTAATCTTTCCAAATCAGTAATCAGATTAAAGTCACTTCTCCAAGTCACTGTGCGTTACTATTATTTTTGCATTGTGGGTCGATAGCAGCATTAAACTTGGTCCGTGGGAAGGAGGTCGGGGTTCGACTGAACTACACACTTTAAGCGAGCTGTGAGCTTTTCATCCGTGGTTTTCTGCAGCAGCTATGACTTGTCCTCACCTCTTAAAGCGCGATGACAACAGCACACCTGCACTGAGCTTTACAAAGACATTTTTATGCTTTTTTTTCTCAGAGCCGCTCCGTATCTGCTGCTAAAAACAGCTGATCCTCCGCGACACGTCAACAACTAACACTATTTTCCACTCAAATGCACATAAACTCTCTTTCTGAGGACCACATGATGTGAAAGCGCAATAAAACCTTCTTACCTGTAAATCTGGTCATGTTTTCTGCGAATCTAGCTGGAATGGGGGCATGGGGCAAGGATGTGCCCCCCACAGCACCCCTAGATTAAAGGTCCAGTTTTAAAGCCTTTTTTTTACAACTACTAATACAACTTAAAATAATAATAATTTCGACAAGTAAAATGCTTAGAGAGAATTTAAATGTTAGAAAAATGTTAGAATGAATTTAATAGTTACATTTATAAACAATGTAGGTTAGAAATTGCAAGTTTTACTGTTACAGTGCTGTCAACAGTTAAATATAAGGTCAAGAAAGAGGTCTTTATTTTACTTTTTATAAAACAAGTATTTATTTTCATTGAAGCCAAGAAAGGGTGACTATAAAGTATCATTGTCATGTTGAGGTGGGTTGTTGTCAGCAGCTGGGGAAAGTAACTAAAAAAGTAACTAGTAATCTAACTTAGTTACTTTTCCAATTGAGTAATCAGTAAAGTAACTAAGTTACTTTTTCAAGGAGTAATCAGTAATCAGTAATTGGATTACTTTTTCAAAGTAACTGTGGCAACACTGCTCCTGACACATGCGCGCACAGCGGTAGAGTGTACGCTGAATGGCGTCTGGAGTGCAGGTGAAAATTACTGCCACAAATCTCGAGAAGTCTGCATATATACTGCACAACAGCCACTGATATGGCGCAAAGTGCATACATAAAAGTCAAGCAGCACTTTCGTGCAGTTAGCAGGCTAAAGGATTTGTGTGTGAATGCCGCGCAGCACTCTCATGGATGCTGACACAACGATGTGTTTGCATACATACAGTAGTACTCAGGACGGATGTGGACATTATGTCAAAGAGGGTGTGGAAACTTCCCTGACTTTTTAGGCAGAAAAAGCGCTGAAAGCAGCAGTTAAATAAAGTAAAACAAATAATAATTGAAAAACAAGAAAGTGTGGGAAGGCACTTATGGACTTGCAGAATAATGTCCAAGAGGTCCTACATGTAAATATTATTGTCCCAGCTGGTGACTGCCCTCTCCTTTGACAAATGACCACACAATCCTTCACTGGCCGAGCACAGTGATTTGATCAAAGTGCTGCTCCATGCGGACACGGGCTCTGTGATTCTCTGGAAGCGCTCAGATTTAAAAATAAATAAATACATAAATAAAGGTGGAGTGCTGACATAGTCCCCATTCAACGCACAGGTGATGTCCAGCTTGTTCGTGCGTGCACTACGGGTGTGTGCTGACCAGGAGCATTAAACTTAGTCCATGTCTTTCATCAGAAAACTAAATAAATACAATGAATGTGTGATGTGATGTGTACTAAACTTCATTTCTTCATGTCCTGTCCTGCCTCAGAAAAGGCAGGACAGGACACAGAGACATTGTGATCTTTTGGAAGCCCTCTGATAAAAATGAAAGAACAAAGCCAGACTGCTGGCATCATCCGTTCAGCATGCCGTGCACGTGCAGTGTGTGCTAGCCAGGAGCATTTAACTTAAATCTACTTCTGTGCTCTGAATAATAAATAAATACATAAACAATAAGTCCAACTTGTGCAGGTTGTCCGTGGCCCAGCAAGATGTGTCCAGCTCTCTTCCCTGCGTGCACGGCAGGTGGGTGCCGGCCGGCTGCAGAGCGGGGTGTCCGGAGGCTGCTGGAGTGTTCCAGGAGCGCTGTTCCTCTCTCATCATATAAAATGAATAGTGTGTATCAACCCCTCACAGCGCATGTTCTGGGTCGCAGAGGCGACATGGTGAGGGGTACGAGGTGCCCGCCTGACATTTTGGCAAGGGAGTTCATTGCGGGGAATTTTTAATTTTGTTTAAAAATCAAGCAACACAAGAGTGCCGCCCCGAACTGAGGTGAGGGGACGTTGACCAGTTGCGAACCTCGCTATGAATTGTGCAAATTTCCTTGTGGATGCCGTTCGCAGGCTGTCGCAGCCCAGTGAGATACTTAATGTGATGGATCCAGTGAAAATGGGCTGAAGTCAGGTGACTATGGTTGAGGTGTCATGTTTCTGTATGGTTCAGTGTTACTCTCACTGCTCTTTTTACCTGTGTCTAAAAGCAGAAAGCAGATGTTTTTTGGGAATGCAATGATAAGATGGGCCGAGATTGTTGAAACTCATACTGTGACATCTGTTCTGTTGTTGCCATTTGAGAAGTTGTATCTTCTGCATTTGTCCCTTAAAGTCTGACAGCCAACCCAGGACAGAAGTTACTGGGCTGCTTGGCAGAGAACTCAAACTTGTTTGTGTGCGTGTGTATCCACATGTGCGTTTGCTCGGTTATATGTGTGATGGGGCAGCTCATATTTGTTGGTCGTTTGTAATTAGCACAATAATGTTTCAGTAAACCACTTCTCTGTGCTGTGATGCTGTTTAGTTCAAATCAGACAACAGGAGGCTTTGTGCCAGGTCTTTAACAGTCTACTCAGTCGCATCATTCAGCGATAAACTGGCTGCTGCCTGTAATGAGCTGTTTATAATTCAATCTGCCTTATTGAATTTTTGGGGTTGGCTGTTGTAAATTGAGAGTGGTTGATTTAAATTTGATTGTTGTGTATTTGTTTGGTTTTGTTTTTAATCCTGTTAATTATGGATAGGTTTGTGTTTAATTGTAATAGTATTTTGGAATGTATAAAATGCACCATAAAATTTCTGGCCGCGATTGTGGCACGGATCTAGGTAGAGTCCTGATGGATTTGAACTCCATCCATTTACGAATGATGGAGGCCACTGTACTTATTGGGACCTTCAAAGCAGCAGAAATGTTTCTGTACCTTTCACCAGAGTTGTGCACTGAGACAATCCTCTCTCAGAGGTCTAAAGAGAATTCCTTTGACTTCATGCTTGGTTTGTGCTCTGATATGGATTGTCAACTGTGGGACCTTATACAGTATGTATATATGACAGGCGTGTGCCTTTCTGTGAATAATTATGTACATGTGATTTCTTAGTTGAGTTTTGTTGTTGTTTTTTAAAGAAATTTGCAACAATCTTAAAAAAAAAACTTTTTACATTGGCATTATGGGGTATTGTGTTTTGAGGAAAAAAAAATAATTTCATCCATTTAGGAATGAGTTTGTAACATTAAATGTAGAAAAAGAGAAGTGCTTGAATGTGTTCTGGATGCACTGTATATAGGGAGAATGATGCTGAGGATGGAGCCAAGAAGCAGGAGAAGAGGCCAAAGAGAAAGTTTATGGATATGCTGAGGGATGGATATGCAAGTGGTTGGGGTGACAGAGGAAGATGCAGAGGACAGAATGAGATGGAAAATGTTAACCTGCTGTGACGACCCCTAACGGGAGCACCAGCAAATAGAAATAGAACAACATGTCCTTTCTTTATGCTGAAAACATACCAAAAAATAAAGCTCTTTCAACAACCTATTACAACAAGAATGAGTAATTAAGAAAGTTAAAGCATCTTCAGCATCTGTGGACTATAAGCTCTGAGGTGGTGAAACACATGGAGCAGGCGGACTTTATCTGTGTGAAGTATCCCAGCATTAGTATGCATGCTGTAAAGCAGATTTACGCAACCATGATATAAAATCCCAGTGGCCTGCAGCTCTGTTGTCAACAGTTTTCCCAGATTCTGCTTTTATGGGAATCAGTTATCTTTTAAATACTCAATGTTTAACCTGTTAATATAGATAAATCTAATACAGTATTTAGCATGTACCACTCACTGGACATAAACTTAAATAAGCCATTACAAAGATGGAAGTGATATAGACAAGGACAGGACAGACTAAATGTTCAATTAACGTTAAGTAGTGTCAGAAAGTGTATTACAACATTCTTCCAGGCATAAATGTGGGAAATACAATCACAATCTATAGTTACAGGTAAGAAAGATATGAATGTTGAAACCCCTAAACTCCTTTTTTTTTTTTTTTTTTTTTAACCTGTTTTTGAGGGGCCCCAGTGTTTTGTTGTTTTTTTTTTTTGGGGGGGGGGGTCATACACCCACCTCCCCCCCCCCCCCCCACTAATTCAGACCATGACTGACCTAGTTTAATGAAAACATAAAACAGTCAGTCAACATATTATGCATCATACCTATTTTTTGTGTGTTTTTGTGTTTTTAAAAGTGCATTTGAATGCCAACCATTATTTATTTTAATTGCTGTGTTAAAAATGTGATTTCACAAACTGGATTTCAGTGTTTCTCAATGTTTTTCAGATCAAGGACCATGTAATATCCAGAAACAATAATAATTTCAATGTGAGTTGATTTAATAATGAAAATAATGCACACTATATGCTACTATCTGTTAGACTTTGTATTCATTTTGAAACCATTAGAGAATTTCAATTTTCAGTTAGAATATGATATTTTAAAATGTAATATTTTACCAATATACTGGAATACAGGTTGCGTACAGACCACCAAACTGTGAACTGTGGACCACCGTTTTAGAAAAGCTGCTCTATTTGAAGGCAGCAATACTGTGTTAGGAGGGTTTTTTTTTTTTTTTGCAGATATAGTAGGCACACTAACAGACTTAGCACAAACAGTTTGATAAAACAGGATATGTGCCAATAGGGAAGACTGAGTTTGAAAGTTTTTCCTGTTTTTTTTGTTTGTTGCCAGATTGCATTTAAATATATATATATATATATATATATATATATATATATATATATATATATACATATGTGTGTGTGTGTGTGTGTACGAGGTGTATTAGATGAGAAACCGACACTTTTTTTTTTTACTATATGGATTTGAATGACGTGCGATTACACCAATCATGCTTGAACCCTCGTGCGCATGCGTAAGTTTTTTCACGCATGGCGGTGATGTCATTTCCCTGTGGGCAGGCCTTGAGTGAGATGTGGTCCAGCCCTCTCGGCTGAATTCCTTTGTTTCACACGCTGCTCGAGACGGCGCACGTTGCTTTATCAAAATTTTTTCTGGACCTGTGAGGAATATCCGAGTGGACACTATTCGAGAAATTTAGAGAAACAGAGAAGATTCAGAAGAGGCCGGCATGAGGACTTTATGCGGATATTCCACTGTTTAATGACATTTTGTGACGACTCGACGAATCTGTGTGCGCCGCGACAGGAAAAACACCTCCGTGTTGAAAACCATTTGTAAAATTCAGGCGGCTTTTGATGGCTTTCAACAAGTGAGTAACTGAGAAATTGTTTAACAGCTTGGGCATGTTCCAACTTGTCCGTTAAGGTTTCCAACGGAGGTGTTTTTCCTGTCGCAACCCCCCGCGGTCAGGTCCGGCTCGACATGCGACTCTGCCCGCACATTCTTTCATTACAAAATGTCCGTTAACAATGGAATGTCCGAATAAACTCCTCATGCCGACTTCTTCTGAAAGTTCTCTGTTCTCTGACGACTTCCTGGTTCAACAGAGCCTGAAATGTGGAAGTTTTCAACTTGAAACGGCGAGACGCTGCCGCCTCGAAGCGCAGATCACCGTCAGGCGCCGTGGGCCGTCCTTAAAGCGACACTACCAGACCAAAATCTCTCATCAGCCGTTAAAATGTTTACCGAAAACCAGCTGAATTTATCGAATAGTGTCCACTCAGTTGTGCCTTACAGCTTTTGAAAAAATTTTTATCAAACAAAGCAGCAGTCTCTGAGCCATTCCTAAACAATGAAAAATTGACGAGAGGGTGGGCGACTCCTCACTCAAAGACTGCCCACAGGCGAATGATGTAACCGACAGGCGTGAAAAAACTCTCGCATGCCCACGAGGGTTCAAGCATGTCTGATGCAATCACACGTGATTCAAATCCATATGGTTTTTGAAAAAAATAATAAGGTTGGACACTTTTCTAACAGACCTCGTATGTGTCTCAAAAATGTACACAAAACTACTCTGAAATATGAATACCAGGAAATGGTTTTACTGGAAAATAATGGCATTTTTCTCATTTCAGGAACCCTAAAGTTTGTTCTGCAAGACATTAAAGTCCAGGAAAAAAATGCCGCTGTTGACCCTAATTCGGAGAACAAAAATGTTTGAGTTCTCTGCAATGCATCCTAAGGGCTGACTTGCATCTCTTTCCATACAAAATTCAGTCTCAGATCAAACTAACCCCCCAGCAAATACCAAGGAGACTAGAATTTGCTAGGTGGTTTCCCGGAAAACTGGAGATGGATGATTTGTTTCATAGAAAACTTTAGACAAGGAGGTTACATCATGTGGTGTAAAAGTTAAAGGGGTAAAACATCAAAAAGCAAAGACTAAACTAAAAACTGCATTGGGGAGAAAAATTACATGCTTCGGCCACATGGTCATGTAGAAAATGTCTGATAATATTGATTGGTTTTTCTGTGCTCTCAAAATACTTTTGCATATTTTCCAGCTGCTGAGGTCCTCAAAAAGAGGTACCTGTGTTGCTGAGAAACCATTCCAGTGGTACCCAAAGATCCTCCAAAAGTAGCAGGAGGTGGTAGAATCACAAGTCAGAATTTCAATACATCTACTTGGGAAATGATTCACAATATTAATACCAGCATTTTGGCATCAAAATTAATCCTATATCTTGAAAATAACCCCCCACCCCTTAAATGTAACAAAGTATGGTCTATTTTTAATTATCTGGCAATTCCGCTATGTGTAAAGTTTGTCCATGCTCTTCAAAAACTTTATAAACACAATTCTTTCACAAAGGTTTTATTTCAGTAACACTGTGTGAATAACAGAACTTAGGAGGAGGCCATGCTCTTCAAAATCTTTAAAAACATTAACCATTGTCAAAGGGTTTTTTTCAGTCACACTGACTGAATAACAGGACTTAGGAGGAGGCCATGCTGTTCAAAAACTTTAAAAACATAAACCACTGTCAAAGGTTTTATCAGATTCTTTAGCCTGAGATCTTGTTTTTGGCTTGGCCATGACACTTGATTTACTACAACTTGCCATGCTGTGACTTGAAATTGCATGTGTTGATCACTGTAATAATATCAGTACTCATGTAGCTTTTGTGACTTCTCTAAAACAAGTACTACCAAGTCAGAAGCATTATACGAGGTCTATTAGAAAAGTATCTGACCTTATTATTTTTTTCATGTGCCGAATGAAATGTGCCGAAAAAGTGCTGATGTCCACGTCTTTTCACAATTCCTGTGCTAGTGAGACGACGTCCCGGATAAAACACAGTGTCCAGTTTGGAAATGAACGGCACATTCCACTGTTGCAGGAGTTTTTGTCATGGAAAGAGGAGCGGAGGCTTCGCGCGTCGCGGCGGTGCCGCATGACGCAAAGCAACGCCGTGATGAAGCCTCACGGGACATGTTCTGGCATGTCCAGGCACATCCACAATTTCTCGGATAATCAATCGATGGAAAAACCACCGACAGCTGTCTGAACGCCATCTCAAAGCCGTCCTGTGAGACCAAAACGGAGGTGGTTTTGTCTCGCTCCAGTAGCGAATCCATCATGACGTGGGAAGCCTCCGCTCGGCTTTCCATGACAAAATCTTGTTGAAAGTGAAATCTGACAGAAAATGGTTGATGTCCAGCTCTTGTGATAACCAGAGAAATGGCACACGATGGTCACGGATCCAGACAGCCATCTGTTTAGAAATGAAATGGTCATTCAGCCTGTCGATGGCGGTTTCGGAGCGCGGCGCGGCCCACAGCTGCTGGGGGCCGTCCTTAAAGCGACAGTAACACTCCTTATTCTCTACCAAGCCCATAACATTTTCACCGAAAGCCAGATAATTTTTTCTAATGGTTTCCAGCTGCCAGTCTCTAACAGTTTCTGAAAAAATTCTGATGGAAAAAAAGCCCAAATCATTCCGCCATTTCCTGGCAATGAAACAGCGATGAGGGGGCTGGACCACTCCTCACTCAAAGCCTGCTCACAGGCGAATGACGCAACCGACAGGCGTGGAAAAACTCACGCATGCGCACGAGGGTTCAAGCTTGTCTGACGCAATCACACGTGATTCAAATCCATATGGTTTTTGAAAAAAATAATAAGGTCGGATACTTTTCTAATAGACCTCATATATCATAAACTTGAATGTTGTGTTCAATGCAGGGTTCATCAAAACTAATCATGAAGCCAAAGCAATTACATATAATATTTCAAAAGATGTTAAAATTACAGTATATATTGCAGTTTTCTTTTTTGCATGGGGTGGGGGGGGGGGGGGGTTGTCATGGTAGACACCCACTTCCTATATGAAATATCTCCCAAATTACACAGAGCGCAATCTCTGAAGTTGATGTAAGCATATTTAAAAAAAATAATAATTTTTTCTACCATTACCACCTCCTACTGCCAAAAGTCCTGTTACCAAAGACTTATAGTTGTGTTCAGTCACTGGTTAGCTTCCAAGTCTCACCATCATAGAGTGAGACAGTAAGCCCAAGAACCCTAAAGACTTTTATCTTTGTTCTCCTGCCAAGACACAGGCATTGCCTAACACCTCTATGCAGCAACTTCATGGCTCCATAAGCTCTTCCCAGTCATCTCTTGATCTCAAAGACTGAGGACCCAGAGACATGAATGTCACCACTGAGAAGTTGATGGTCAGTTGGTTAAGCGGTGGCCTTGAGACTAAAGGAGCCTTGTTTCAAACTCCTGTCAGGCTGGAAAAATCACTAAGGGTCCTTTGGCAAGGTGCTTAATCCCCAAGTTGCTCCCGGTGTAGTGAGTGCCTTGCATGGCAGCACCCTGATGTTGGTATGTGAGGTTGTGTGAGTAAATGCAAGGCATCATTGTAAAGCGCTTTGAGTTTTTGATTCAGATGAAAAAGTGCTATATAAATGCAGTCCGTTTACCATTTATTTATGTTGGGCTTTCAAAATCAGACCAAATTGCTTATCAATTTAAATGCAAACACAATCAAGAAGCACAGAAATGGAAACGAATATGTGCATTCACATGAGACCATCAGCATAATAATAAATACATAAAATATTTACTAATGATAGATTACATAAAATACAATAGGTGTGTTTTGAGTTTTATTGAAGTTATTCCACATCTGACTGATATCAGCAGGCTATTTATTTCACAATGTAGGAGCAGGAAAGCAAAAGCTCTGCATCCTGCCAACTACTTTTTAACCTTAGGACAACAGAGTATGCCTGCATCCTGACACTGCAGGAAACGTTACTTCACAAAATGCTTAATAGGTTCTGAAAGATAAGGGGACATACATGTAATATTTTATATGTCATCAACAAAAAGATAAAATCTGCTTCCACAGTCACAGAGAGCCAGTGAAGGAAGGCTAACATGAGGTTGATGTGATTAGGTTTCCTACTTGTGCAGTTAACTGTAGTATGCAGTAGACAATGTTGGATTAAAAAAAACCTTACCAAGGTTTTTAACTCTTTCTCCGTAATGAATCCCCAATAGTAATTGTTTTTCAATATGTCTGTGTCTAACAGGGTCAATAATGATTATGTCAAGCTACTATAAATTGTCATTGACTCACTCATCTTCAACCGCTTACTCCAATTAAGGGTCACAGGGCTTCTATAAATTCTAAAGTAGAAAATTAAATGACATCAAGATTGTCACTGCAGTCAAACAAGCCTTCATTTTTGCAATGTAATGTAATGTTACCGACATAACCAGACGTGAAGGCTACGCATCTTCTCTATAACAGTGAGTTATGAATAACGGAAGAATAGCAGATAGTCCAAGAACAAAACCCTGAGGTACTCTACACTTTGATGCGGAAAATTCAGAGGCAAAGAAACAAACAAACAAACAAAAAAACAAAACAAAAAGAAAACACTGTGGCTAACCTGAAAAATAAGATCTGGAGGAGAGTACCAGGTAAGAGATGGCAAAATAATTTTAATTTCTGTACAACAAATACTCTGTGTTCAATGGTGGCAAATGAGGCTGTTATATTTATAGTAACAAAATTAACACCGATATAGAATCTGCATCAATAACTAGTGACAAATTGTTTAGCACTTCATTTAGTTAAGTTTCTGTGGAATGATGTGCCCTAAATGCTGGTTGTAAAGTTACAAAAAGCTCATCGTCTGTCAAGTATATGATATTCTGCTTAAAGACTACTTTTTCAAGAGTTTTGGGAGGAAAATGTATTAGACACGGGTCTGTAGTTTACCAGCAATCTCAGATCCAAAGTACGGTAGGTTTCTTGAAAGCTGTTTGCCAGCCATTTTTAAGCCAGCAGGAAAAAAATTCCAGCTATGGGTGATAAAGTAATTACATTCAACCAGGAAGTCCCAAATATTGACAATGGATCAAGAAGAGGAGTTGTACATTTCGCACCTCTCACATCTAGGGATGGGTATCGAAAACCTGTTCCTGTTAACAATCGTTAAGAAATGATTCAATTGACTGACATAAGTAGTGTTTTTGCTTAACAATTCCCTTATCAGTTCTTCAGTTCACATTATGCCGGAGCGGCCATTTTTTTTGAGGGTGTGTATCAGGAAAATTATCATTTCTCTATTGATTGCGGACCCGCTGTTTCTGAGAAGTTGCGACGCGAAGCAGTGGGACACAGCGCAAGTAGCGAAGCTCTGCTTCCGACCTTCTGATCTCAGAAGCAGCAGGTCTGCAATTTGTTCATTAACCCCCCAAAAAGCCATTTAAAGATGTCAGTCATGTGTCACCTTTGTGCTGATTAAAGTCACTAACTGGGGCTCTTGTCTTGTTGCGGGTAAGAAACCAGAATTGTCCTCCATCCCACACATTCGTTCCCCTGTTAAATTTTCGTGTGGCAGAGCACACAATGGTTCTCTGGCGTGATCTGGACCCGCTTTGCCGGTTCGTAAACTAAAGTCACTGTCCATCGTGTAAATGAAATAATAATAATAACGATATCCTCTGTTTTGTGGGACTAACTGCACAGCTCCAAACGCTATGTGACTCTCTGCCAAGTGAAATTGGAATTAATAACTACAAAGTGAATTGCATTTTAAATCAAATGACACCTCTTTCCAAATGTTGTAATACAGACAAGAAACTACAATGGACCAAAACTTTTTTTTTTTTTTTCCCCCAAAATGAAACGTCCTCCGTTCTTTATGAATCACATTGATGTTGACGTGCAGCGCAGCTGTTTGCAAGACCACAGCTCAGGGGCCTATGGAGTTAAATTTGTTTTATTAATACCTGAAAGGAAATGCTTTTGACAAAAGCTATATATTTTGTTAATTTCTATTTATGTCCAGAGATCTAGGATCCAGTGACCAATTTCATATTTGTTTATGTTAAGACTAATAAAATGTTGACATAGAAAACCTGTAGAGCCTACGTTTTGTACACAGAAAATTCACAGGAGGTATTGAAAAGGGAATCGATAAAGAATTGGATCAATAAGCGGAATTGATAATGGCATCATTATCAGTGGTGTCAAAAGTACACACATTTGTTACTTAAGTAGAAGTATAGATACTGCAGTTTAAAAACACTCTGGTAAAAGTTGAAGTATCAACTTGACCTCTTTACTCAAGTAAAAGTGAAAAAGTATGTGCTCCAAAACCTACTTAAAGTATAAAAGTATAAAGTAACCTTTAAAAAAAAAGGTAGATGCCACTATATGAATTGAAAGCTTAATTTAAAAACTGATTCGTTCTACATGTGGCCCAAGACCCAAAACCAAAAATTACCCCCCAACACCACCTGCACGCAAATGTTTCAATTCTAGAAGCTCTGAAATGCAATCTGGGACTATTCCAGACAATAAACTGCAGTGAGTGCAGCATCCATTTAGTGAAGGAAAAAACAAAACAAAACACAACTTTCCTTATTCAGATTCATTCCAGTAGTATTCTGCTCTTACTAGGATGCAGCAGTTTTCTAGTTTGGCAGATAGTTCTGGAGAACATCACTGAAGAAATTAACACATTGAAAATATGGTTTGACCGAAACAAACTGTCATTAAATAAGACAGGGATGAAGTGGAGGTGTAAGAGTCACTAGGTGTTCACAGGAAACACTTATTTATTTCTGTATGTATTTATTTATTTATGTATGTTCATTGTTAGTTGCTTTTATATTTTCTGTTGTGTTTCTGTTCAGGTTCTTTTTGCTTCTTTCTCTAAAACTGTATATAATAATCATTAGATTATTAATATATAAACAAAAATAAATTTAAGAAATATTACAATTTGAAAACAAATGCACCCGAACGTGATGAGACCTGCTAAATGCTAACTTTTAACATTGAAAATGCCATAGACATGCTAACGCGTTAGCGTCGCTCCCGTTTTTAAGTTATAAAATACATCTATCAACTGTTTCAGAAGACCATAACAGGTCGGTTTAACATAGAAAAGGTAAATAATACTCACAGAAGTATACTCTTTAGGGTTTTAGCGGGGCGAAAATTAAGTGAAAGAAAGAAGGAATAAACAAAGCAATAGGTCAAAGCATTGCTTCAATCTGCGAACCACTGCTTGGATTGGTTCACGGTTCAAAGCAAAGCCGTGCTGCAGAAAAGTTGATTACAGGCGCACATGACGTGAAATATATATATATATATATAAACATTAAACTGAAGCCAAGAGTAACGAGGCTGTTTGTTTTAAAAATGTAAGGAATACAAAGTACAGATACCTGTGTGAAAATGTAATGAGTAGAAGTCAGAAGTAGGCAGAAAAATAAGTAAAGGAGTAAAGTATAGATACCTAAAAAGTGTACTTAAGTACAGTAACGAAGTATTTGTACTTCGTTACTTGACACCTCTGATCATTATTGATTAAAATATTATTAGTACGTATGCCTGCTCACAATTGTAGACAAATTTGTGAGAGAAACACTATCAAATTTACATGAAAGCATTTTGAATCAAAAGTGCTATTTGTTCATACTGAAAGGCTTTGCTGACACAGAAACAAAAGTAAGATATATGATACTTTATTGCTAATATCCACTATTCTGGTGTTCAAGACCCCCCCCCCCCCAAAAAAAAAATAAAAAATAAAAAAATAAATAAATAGCTAACTAAATAAATAAATAAATCACACATTGATCTTTTTTTTAAGTTTGTGGAGTGGTGACCCCAACGAATGTTGGCGACAGTCTAAAATCAGAATTTAGATTGTGTTTTTCTTACATATTTGTAAACTTAGAATAAATGATCCTATCAGCCAACAGTGTAAGTTTATAGTTGTCCAAGCAGTCATGTCATGCATATTAAGCTACTGTGTACCTTGACTGGCACCATCTGCACCAGTGCAACTGAGCCCAATAGAGCCAAAGTCAGTTCCATGGTGCTGTGGATGTGGTGAAGCGCAGCACCAGTGCATGGGCTCAGACTTGATTTAACTTGTCGTCTTCCATGAACATTGCTATGTGTGCAGTTCTGTATCCTTCTATAAGTAAGAAAGGGCAACAGTTTCAAAGCATGCTGCTCATGTGCCAAATTGCACACACATCTAGTTATGAAAAAGAAAACACAAAACTCCGATTTCAGCATCCGCATTGGGAGCGTTGCTTTATTAACTGTGCAGGACTCCATTATGGCAATTACATCAATTACATCTTTATGTACAAGGAGTTGTTGGCTGCTAAATTAAGGTTTAAAATGTTGTTTATAGGATCTTTAAGGTTGGAGGTAAGCCCACCCTCCAAAAAAAAAAAGGGCTGAGCCTACCATTTGGCAGTAATAGTACAGGATTGCAATATTACAGATTTAATTTTATAAAAGAAAAATCTGATGTTTGAGGAAGGCCAGCAACAGTTGAACAGTTAACAACTCGAGTTTCACCAATCCCTTTAGGAAGTTGTTCTGTTGTCTTTACGTAATAACTAACTTGTGCCTTTTGCTGTTGGGCAGGTTTGTATAATGTGTTGAAGCTTGTTTACTCAAAACAGCTGCCTGTTGCGGCACATAATGGGTTTGATTAAAGCAATGTGGCTGAACCTTGGATGAAATCCGTGGGTTACAAATCCAAAATAAGAAGCAAAAGAGGCGGACAGGTGGTTGTAGCAGTACCGCCGGCTGGATTGCACATGTGAAGACGAGACTACGTTTGCATCTGGTAGTCCAATGAGGGATCTTGACCTTGTCAATGCTCTGGTAAAGCTGTTTTTTTTCTCCAGGGCAACCAGCATTTTCGGCATTACCCCTCACTTAGAGTTGAAAAAGTGGAGTCTGCAACATTAGAGACCCATCAGGGACTTCGTATTATATGAACAACCATGTTTTGGATTTTGAATTTGAAGGAGTGAAGTTACTCTCGATGCAGTTTTGTAATTATGGCTCATTAACAGTATTTCATTCAGTTGAGGCCATTTCATGTAAAGATTTATGAAAATTTGTTTTACTCTTTTTAATGCCAGTGCTCAATTGTCTGTTTTTCCCCTTTCCAGGTCTGTAGCTGAGAAACTGCCCATCGGCTTTGATATGTCCAAAATGAAGATAGACAGCATTTGGTGGACTTGGATGGTGGCAGTTGTGCTTTTCTGTAGTGTAACAAAGGTAGGACAGCACAAATGCAAATGCTGAAAATACATAATCAACTGAAATCATTTCCAAAATGATTACAGTACAATAACATTGCATCCGGATGACTGCAGTGCCACCAGGTAATTATTGAACTTTGCTTGATGTCATCACAGGACATTGCTGATAGAGAACAGATACATTTGTAAGCCCCATGACAGCAGACCATATTAGATGACCTCTCATTTGACCTTGACCTTTGATCAGTGACCTTGACATAATGTGTTGCAAGTGAACAGTCCACTGAGTTTATCCATCAAGCGTGAGTGAAATTGTTGTTTGACCTTTGATTTTGGCCACATACAGATATACAAATAGACGACGTGTCCATTACAATGTCTTCTCTTCACTTGGTGTCTATAGGCTAATAATACAAGACTGAATTATAAAACAGTTTGAAAGAATACCTGACCATATTTTCAGAATGTCAACAAAGCAGAATAGCATTTCCATGATGTGATGGACTGTGACAGCTGGGTTCTGTGTTCTCACGATAGTTGTCATTCCAGCGAAGCGCTCACAAGAGCCGCTTGGGCCCTGGCCTCTTTTTTGAGCTGATTGCATAGTTACACAATCAAGAAATCAAATCTGTTAATCAGTTCAAATCCAGATCAATGTTAGAGGATTGATTGATGAAATCAGTCATCAAAAAATCATATGTATCTCGTCAGACAGACATAAATACATACAAATTTGAGGGCACTCATTGCTAAAGAGAATCGTTTGAGTGTTCAGAAAGTCACCTTGAATTTGTGTCTACCTGTTTCTTTCTTGGGCAGCACAGTGGTTAGAGGTTAGCACTGTTGCCTCACAGCAGGAAGGTCATGGGTTCGAGTCCCACCTGTGGCCTTTCTGTGTGGAGTTTGCATGTTCTCCCCGTGTTTGCATGGGTTCTCCCTGGGTGCTCCGGTTTCCTCCCACATTTCAAGACATGTAGGTTAGGTAGATTGGAAACTTTATAAATGTCCAGGTCTCACTTGCAAAAGAGGTCTCGATCTCAGTGGGACTAAACCGGTTAAATTAAATTCAATGGAGTAAATCACAATTAAGCTTAAGCATTTTTTGTGGCACATTTTTTAAAAATTACCAAAATGGGGTGCTTAGCCTCCGGTCAGGAAGGTTCAATAAGACCACTGAGGCCCATAATTTTCCCCATGGTTCTCCTTTAAGAATTTTAATTTTCATTGATTTAATGTTGGTTAAGTGTTGTGTTAATATTATTATTAGGTGGTGTAAACTGGATATTGACTTTAGTCTTTTTAGAGTCCCTATCAACTTTTCTAATCTTTGAGTGTGTTTTATTTGCACAAAGCTAAAAAAGTAAGTGTTTTCTAGTTCAACTAAATTTTTATGAAAAGATGAATAAGTCAGATGGCAAAAATTAGAGGTCAAACAACAATTTACATTTAACATTCCATGCCCAAAACATTTGTAAAACCAAAAGGCATACCGCTTTACAACCCTTGCGATTTTTGTAATTGATGAATATCATAGAACTGGCGAGAGCACGGCAACTCCTGTTCAATATTGCCACTTTTTTTTGTTTGTTTGTTTTTTAAATCCACTATTGCTGTAATGCCATTATGACACTCTGTCTCTTACTACATGCACATGTACTGATTGTCATGTGAGAAATTCTGTACATCATGTGACCTGTAATTGTGCAAAAAACATTTCCATTGCCAGTTTTCAAAATAAGGCATAAGGCAAATAAATCATGTGAAAAACCACCTCATGCGAGTGTAAAAACCTTTTTGTCAGGAAGGGGATGACAAACTCTTGCTTGAAGTATGGAAGTTTCAGGCGAAACCATTCGGAGTATGGGGGTTTAGGCATTACGGAGAATCAGGTTACCTAACGCTAACCCAATTGGTGACACTTCAATAGCATAACTTGCTTAAAATGGTTTCCGCTGAAGCCCCCATACTCAGCCGGGGTGTTATACTTTCCAGTCAGGAAAGGCATCCAGCATAAAACCTGTGCCAAATCAACATGCAGATCCACCTCGGATTTGCTGTGGCGACCCCGTGTGCAAACAAGGGAGCAGCAGATGGGACTTATTTTTTTTTATTAAGTATATTTTCAATTTGTTACTTTAATTTTTGCAATTTGGAGGGTAATGGAAACTCACTTTACTGTCGAGAATCTTTTTCTCCATCTTCAACAGCATTTGTTACTAGTTTGTCCTGGACACAAGAAACCAGGTTTAATTTATTGCCCATCACATTAATAATAATAATTCTCTCCTAAGGGAAATTATTCTCTGCATTTAATCCATCCTAACCACAGAAATGTTTTTAGAAGCAATCTGATCACAAAAGCAGCAGTGGACAACCACTGAATAGTGCCCAGGGACAAATTCCACATCTTTACACAATGCCTTCACCTTTGGATGTTGAAGGATAACAAACCTAATAAGCATATTTTTAATGGTAAATGGACTGCATTTATGTACCGCCTTTATCCCAAACACTTTACAATGAATGCTCACATTCACCCATTTAAACACATACAGTGCCTTGCAAAAGTGTTCAGCCCCTTTGTATTTCATGTATTTGTTTTTGCCATTTCAAATACAAATATTAAATCAGACTTATCAGTATAAAACTTTCTAAAAGTATCTTTCTTAAACCACTTTGGTATAACACCTGTAAATAATCAGATTTACCATCGAGTGCCATACTGTTTGTATTTCTTCAGAATTGATGTAAATAAAGTCCAAGACATATTCAGTGACTTGGAAATGTTAATGTATCCATCCCCTGACTTGTCTGAAGAAAACTGGCAATAAAACTGATTATTTACAGGTGTTATACCAAAGTAAGATAAGATAAGATCACAGATCTCAGCGCGCATGGCACGGTGTGAACTGTCTGGCTGTTATCAGCCAGACACTGGCCAGGCTAATGTCACTCCCACCACGGGGAAAGGCGTGAACACATTCATGCGTGATCGCTTTGCTCATAGTGCCCTGGACACAGTATGCACTTCAGCTGACCACCGGCTCACCGTCAGCTGAAACTGACAGAGTGCACACAACATGTTAAATTAAAACAGAGAACAGAGAGGTGTAGGCAAATACATAATCACTACAATAAATGAAAACATATTTACATAACAAACACATAAGATAAATAATCACAAGACAAAGGTACAGAGCATGAGCCTTTTTTCTGTGAGCTATGAATTGTTCCAGACAGGTGAATGTGTCAGCGGGAAGCAGCAGGTGCTGAGCCCTGTGTACCCACAGGTTCCAGCTGGGGAACACATACCGTGACATGCAGAATCACATTTCATGACACTCCATCGCAAGGCGCGTGCATCAGTGGGCTCTCCTCACATGGAAATAAATAAAACCACATATCACATTTGCAACGCATTGGCAGCGAATGCCTTATGCTGCGTTCACACCGGGCGCGACGTGAGCGACAACAGCGACAGGTTGCCATGTAATCCCTATGGAACTACGCGTTTTGGCACCAAGTCACACAGCGCGACGCGTTGGACGCGAATGAAGCGACGCAAGTGAAGCGATTTTGAGCGATTGGCACGTTTGTGGCGCGATATTGCGTGGCATCACGTCGCGTTGCCCTCCTCCCCAAGTCGAAAAATCTGAACTCTTTCATCTTGTCGCGCTGCGATGACCATTCAGGGACTGAATATGTAGTGACGTGGAGATGTCTGGAGTTTGACTGAAGATGTGAACATGTCCTGTATCTGGTAGCAGCCTGTGAGCAGGACTTATGTCTTTTCTGTCCTTTATTTCACAATTATGACAGAGTTTTTGGCGCGAGCAGCAGCCCTGCAGCAGCGGGAGCGGAGTTTCTTTTTCTCCTTATTTTACGCGCGCGAGCGAATCGTCCATGGAGATTATTTTACTTATTAACTACACAGATGTATAATAAAACAAACAGTGACGGGTTTCTAAACACAACTATGATAGTTTTTTGGGAAAGAGCGAGGAGCAGCAAGCAGCGGAGTTTCTTTCTTTTTTTTCTTTACGTGCGCGCGAGCGAATCATCCATAGAGATTATTTTACTTATTAACTACACAGATGTATAATAAAACAAATGGTGACTGGTTTCTAAACACAATTATGACAGAGTTTTTTGGGAAAGAGCGAGGAGCAGCCCCGCAGCAAGCAGAGTTTTTTTTTTTTTTTTTGCAAATAATGATACTCCCCGAATTGGGAACGTCTCATGACGTTTGTCAGCTTTCCACAACAACTCGCTCCGTGTGATCAAGGTCTGTCATGATAACTTGACTGACAACCGGAGCCGGTGAGCGGAATGGAAGCTACTCCTATTTGATGACGCACCGGGGCGAATTTTTGCAGCAAAAGCAGAGCGACACACCGGGCGATGGTGGCGCGTCCATCGCCACATGACCCCCGCAAATTTGTAGTGTCTGATCGTGCCCGGTGTGAACGCGGCATCAGAGCGTGCTGCACAGAGGGACTCGCGGCGCAGTCTGATGTGTTGAAGAAATGGGTACATCAGGTCAGTCCACTGGGCAATTGTTCATGCCTGTCTGTCCATGTGTCCCTCCCATCAGCAGATGGATTGTTTTGCGGCTCCCCAATTTGTTTGTTTGTTTTTTCTCACCCTTATTTGGCCGGTTTCTGCTTCTTTCATCCAACTTCGTGTTATGTGTGAAGGGGCACTTATCTTTTCTTAACAAGAACCAGTTTTCAATACCCAACCCTATGGGTATGATTAATGCTCAACTCATTAATCATGACGGACACGTGAGGGGTCGTGGTTTTGGCGACAGCCGTCTTGCCAATCTTCCGGTAGGTCAGGGTAGCACATAAGCCAATAAGTACCAGCCCTCCTACTATGAATCCAAATATGAATAAATCCTCTACGTCCTCCACGGAGAAAGGCGCAAAGCATGTGACCCACCAAGTCTCCCAGGCGTCGAGAACATAGCCTGCAGGGTAAGTTCCATCCAGGCATGCAGGGTTCCCCAGCCCTGATCTTCTTGTAGAAAAAATGGTGTCAGTAGCGTTCAGAGACCAGCTGATCAGTTCCATGATTAATCCAATATAGTTTGAAGAATTCACAGTCTGGTGAAGTAGGGACTTTGAAGGTTGGAGCAGAGACAGAGGAGAGAGGAGGAGATGCGACCACCCTCGCCAGAGTCCCAAGCTGTCTAGTGTCATCATAGTGTCATAGCTGATGCTCCCTTACAATGCAAGGAGCATACCTCATCTGAGTTTCCCTAAACAGCTGCTGATTTGACAAAAAGTAATTCTAGTGCTACCCAAACAGTTTTTGAAGAGACTTGATAACACAGACTTCAATCCTCACAATCATACAGTAAGCCTAGAAGTCGTAGGACCTTGAACACTCATTCTTCTGCAAAGATATCAGCATTGCAACACTTACTAAAATCATACAATATGCCAAGATTCATTCAGGACATGACTTTACACAGCTTTTACACAGATCAGTGGATCATATCACATTCTTTCATCTCCGTGAAAAAAAAAAAAAGTTCAGCTCCAATTTGCCAGAAGGTACATCTGAGATGCCAGAAGGTACAGTAGTGTTCAGAATAATAGTAGTGCTATGTGACTAAAAAGATTAATCCAGGTTTTGAGTATATTTCTTATTGTTACATGGGAAACAAGGTACCAGTAGATTCAGTAGATTCTCACAAATCCAACAAGACCAAGCATTCATGAAATGCACACTCTTAAGGCTATGAAATTGGGCTATTAGTAACAAAAAGTAGAAAAGAGGTATTCACAATAATAGTAGTGTGGCATTCAGTCAGTGAGTTCGTCAATTTTGTGGAACAAACAGGTGTGAATCAGGTGTCCCCTATGTAAGGATGAAGCCAGCACCTGTTGAACATGCTTTTCTGTTTGAAAGCCTGAGGAAAATGGGACGTTCAAGACATTGTTCAGAAGAACAGCGTAGTTTGATTAAAAAGTTGATTGGAGAGGGGAAACCTTATACGCAGGTGCAAAAAATTATAGGCTGTTCATCTACAATGGTCTCCAATGCTTTAAAAAAAAAAAAAAAAACAAAACAGAGACGCATGGAAGAAAACAGAAAACAACCATCAACCTTGGGGAGGGCAGCACACTCACACACCACCAGTGTTGGGGGGGGTTGCACACTGCACACTCGCATGCCACTTGTGGTGGTGGTGGTGGGGCACACGCAGAGTCCTACGCCATTTGTGTGGTTACACAGTCGTGGGGCACTTGGAAAAGGTGGGGCCATTTGCACATCCCGCATGAATGTGGTCTGCTTGCACTCTATTTTTGTGCTGGGAGTGCAAATGGCCCCACCTTTCCTAAGTGCCTCCCGAGTGGTGTTAGATGTTTGCGGGTGGCACCTGGACTCTGGCCGATGCAGGCCGAGAGTGGATTGAATGGGCACTCGCACAGCATTTGCCAAATGTCGACCTGCATATAACATGCCATGCGAATGCTGCGAACACGGTCAGATGGCAGTGCGACCTCATCTTCCCTGCAGTTCAAAGCATGCGAATATAGAGTGTGTTTGCCATGCCCGAATGGATGTGGCGACAGCTGTACAAGGCGTTCGAGTGCGTCTCCGATTTTGTCATTGGACTCCACCTTTCTGCGCCATTCTGCTTCAATCGTGTTATGTGTGAAGGGGCCCTTACTAATGAGTCGATCCACCGACATCAATAGCCTTTTTGCTTAAGGATTCCCTTATCGGTTCTTAAGTTCACATTACGCTGGAGTGGTCTTTTTTTTTTTTTGAGGATGTGTACTGGGAAAATGATTGTTTCTCTACATTGATTGCAGGCGAAGCAAAGAAGCAGTGGGTCTGCAATTTCTTCAATAACCCCTCTCAGAGCCATTTAAGGATGTCGTGACTCACATTTGTGCTGATTAAAGTCACTAAGTGGGACTCTTGTCTTGTTGCGGGCAAGAAACGAGAATTGTCCTCCATTCCACACCAGAGATTTTATTTGTAAGTCATTAACTTTTTGTGGGGCAGCACATGTGATGGTTCTCTGGCATGAGCTGGACCCACTTTGCCGGTTCATAAATTGAAGTTGCTGTCCCTCAGGTAAAGGAAATAATAAGTAATAATACTAATAATATCATCCTCTGTTTTGTGGTACTAACTGCACAGCTCCAAATGCTGCACGGCTCTCTGCCGAGTAAAGTTAGAAAGATAGATTTTGTCGAAATGAATAACTTCAAAGCGAATCACCATTTTAAATCTAATGACACCTCTTTCTAAACGTTGTAATATAGACAACAAACTACAACTGGCCAAATCTGTTTGTTTTTTTTTTTCTCCCAAAATGGGACATCCTCTGTTCTTTATGAATTTAAATTGATGTTGATGTGTAGCACAGCCAGCTGTCTCATTAATACCTGAAAAGGAAATGCTTTTGACAAAAACTACAGATTTTGTTTATTTCTATTTATGTCCAGAGATCAAGGATCCATTAACTATGTACAGATTTTATTTGTATTTATGTCCACAGATCAAGGATCCGGTGACCATGTACAGATTTTATTTATTTTAATTTATCTCCAGATAACAAGGATCCAGTGACCAATATCATATTTATTTACTTTAAGACTCAATAAAATGTTGCTGACATAGAAAACATGTAAAGCCTACTTTTAGTACACAACAAAATTCACAGGACGTATTGATAAAGAATCGATAAAGAATGTGATAGAGAAGCATAATCAATAATGACATCAATATCAATAAAATCTTAGCAATACCCATCCCTAGTGCTGAGGGTTCTAGCAAATGGAACAGGGATGCACATGTATCATCTGGCTGTGATGTATAGAGAGCTACTTTTTTGAGGTGAGGTTGGAACAGTGGTCTGTCTGAGTGGCTTCTATCCAGGAACCTGGGTGGTTCTATAGTGCAATGCATGCCATCATATGTGGCATTTGACTCCACCAAGGACCAAAAATGCATCCAATGGTGTTTACAAAAAGGTAGTTTTGAATTTCCTGGCACATCCTCTAATTGCAAATCTGCCTCAAAATTTAACAGATAATTTCAGTTTAGGCCCAGACCTTATGGTGCCAAGACCTTGAAGTTAACACCAAAAGAATGGGGTAAGCTTGGAAATAGGTGGAACAGAAATCTCAGTACCAAGATGCCTAGAGATACCTTGAGAGGTTGCCAACAATGATGATGATTATGATGATGATGATGATGATTATGATGATGATTTCAGTTTAGACCCAACCTTTTCACTTTGTTCTGTGAAAATTAAACATTAACATGAATATAATAACTATCTAATGAACAACCAAAGAAATGTCAGTGAACACATAATCTTATTCATGAAGGTAAGAATGGGCCCGTCATGAATCAAACATCAAGCTTCTGAATTGTATGGCATGTGGAACAATTGAGATTTTTTTTTTATGTGACTGAAAATGACTAAAGCAGTGGTTATAAATTACTTTTTTCCTAACATTACTGTCATGCTTGACTCAAACATTATTACTCAAAGGGTTGAAAAAAAAGGTTTCTTAATTCACTTCATGCATCATGTCCAGTGTTCTGTATCTCAGTGACAACCTGTCTCGGGAGTTATCTGTTACTTTTAAAGGAAATGCAAACAAACTGAAGACACCAATAAACCTCTTGCTGTCCTCACATTCAGATTTTTGTGAAGGCAAGCCTTGAAGCCAATGAATCACAGCAGCATCATCAAACCAATGTGTACCATGACCTTGGACTCACCAGGAACAAGATAGTCACAGCACAGTTTGAGTGCTATCAGAAGATAATGAAGGACAACACCCAGAATGCACAAGGTACCTTTGTATGCTGATGATAGATGGAAAATGTGTTATGTGTCTGACCTTTAAAATTGTTTCATATAAATGGTTGCCACTTGTCATCAGTCTTGAATTTTCCAGGTTGACAGAAATGCATGACCTGACCTTTCCTCTGGTGTTTGCTGTTCTTCAGATACAGTGTGCAATCGCACCTGGGATGGCTGGCTGTGCTGGGATGACGCTAAGGCAGGCTCTACCTCAGAGCAGCACTGCCCCGACTACTACCAAGATTTTGATCCTTCAGGTGAGTTCAAACTTGGAAGCAGCACTGAAGGTCTATGGGGACAACATGCAAAGATGTGGGACAGCTAGTTCTCCAGTAGACAAAACAGTAATGTTTGGATCCAGAACGTCTTTGGAACCAACAATCTAAAATACGAGGTCTGTTAGAAAACTATCCGACCTTTTTATTTTTTGCAAAAAACATATGGATTTGAATCACGTGTGATTGCATCAGCCAAGCTTGAACCTTCGTGCGCATGCGTGAGTTTTTTCACGCCTGTCGGTTGCATCATTCGCCTGTGAGCAGGCTTTGTGTGAGCAGTGGTTCACCCCTCTCGTCAGATTTTTATTATGAATAAAATGTCTGAACGATTTGGAGCTTTGCTGTATCAAATTTTTCCAGAAACTGTGAGAGACCTCCAGGTGGACACCATTCGGAAAATTCAGATGGCTTTCAGGGACGGTTTTATGGGGATTACACAGATTAAGGAGTGCTCCAGCCGGTTTAAAGACCGCCCACAGCGTCTGAGAGTGCGGCGCACTCCGAGCGCTGATTGACAGGCTGAAACCCCGCTGAAACAACCAGCTCATTTCCAAAGTGAAGACTTTGTTGATCCGGGACGTCGTCTGACTTCCACAGAAATGGCAGAAGACGTGGACATCAGTACTTTTCGGCACATTCCACTGTTACAGGAGTTTTTGTCATGGAAAGAGAAGTGGAGGGGCTTTCGGTGGCTTTTCAGTCGTGTGACTATCCGAGAAATTGTGGATGACCTGGACATGCCAGAACATGTCCTGTGAGGCTTCATCACAGCGTTGCTTTGCGCCATGCGGCTCTGTCCCGACGTGCACATTTCTCCGCACATCTGTCTCAATGTGCCGAAAAAGTGCTGATGTCCACGTCTTCTGCAATTTCTGTGGGAGTCAGACGATGTCCCGGATCAAAACAGCGTGCAGTTTGGAAATGAACGGCACATTCCACTGTTACAGGAGTTTTTGTCTTGGAAAGAGGAGTGGAGAAATGCGTGCGGCGGGACGGAGCTGCATGGTGCAAAGCAAGGCCGTGATGAAGCCTCACAGGACATGTTCTGTCATGTCCAGGTCATCCACAATTTCTCAGATAGTCACACGACTGAAAAGCCACCGAAAGCTGTCTGAAAGCCATCTGAAAGCCATCCTGTGAGACCAACACAGAGGTGCTTTTGTCCGCGCCATGAGAGGCTCCGTGGCGCATCTCTCCGCTTCTCTTTCCATGACAAAAACTCTTGCCGAAAAGGTACTGATGTCCACGTCTTCTGCCATTTCTGTGGAAGTCAGACGACGTCCCGGATCAACAAAGCCTTCACTTTGGAAATGATCTGGTTGTTTCAGCGGGGTTTCAGCCTGTCAATCGGTGCTCGGAGTGTGCCATGCTCTCAGACGTTGTGGGCGGTCTTTAAACCGGCTGGAGCACTCAATCTGTGTAATCCCCATAAAATCGTCCCTGAAAGCCATCTGAATTTTCCAAATGGTGTCCACCTGGAGGTCTCTCACAGTTTCTGGAAAAATTTGATGCAGCAAAGCTCCAAATCGTTCAGACATTTTATTCGCAATAAAAATCCAATGAGAGGGGTGGACCACTGCTCACACAAAGCCTGCTCACAGGCGAATGACGCAACCGGCAGGCGTGAAAAAACTCACGCATGCGCACGAAGGTTCAAGCTTGGCTGATGCAATCACACGTGATTCAAATCCATATGGTTTTTGCAAAAAATAAAAAGGTCGGATAGTTTTCTAACAGACCTCATATAAGGTGTTCTCTGTGTTAACAGGATGTTCAGATATTCCATTTGGACTTTGGGTCACACAGAACAACATACCTGAAGATGTTACCATTGTCTCATGGAATCTTTCATTTGCATTCTGTTCCTCATGTTGTAAAAGTAACTGACATTTCAGTTGTTAAGCTGCAGCTTTCACGGTGTCACCGTAGAGAACGGGTCTTGTTGAGGGCCATGGGCTGCTGATGTTCAGATTTTCCTGTTGCATTTTTGTAAAATGTTGTATCAATCATAGTAATATATTGAATCTGTAGGTTTTTCTAAAATGCATCTTATTTGTGAAATGAGTGCAACCAGTGTGCATGCACTGTTTTGTGTCCTGCAGAGATGGCTACAAAGATTTGCACTGAAAGTGGTAACTGGTTCCTGCATCCTGAGAGCAACCGGACCTGGACCAACTACACTCGCTGTAATGCACATACTAATGAAGGAAGAATGGTAGGTCACATTTAAAAAGACATTAAATGCACATAGAAATATGGCATACTTTGCACAATATTTTCTACACTGAACAAAAATATAAATGCAACACTTTTGTTTTTGTTCCCATTTTTCACAAGCTGAACTCCAAGATAAAACATTTTCAATATACAAAAAAGACCTATTTCTCTCAAATATTGTTCACAAATCTGTCTAAATCTGTGTAAGTGAGCACTTCTCCTTTGCCGAGAAAATCCATCCCACGTCACAGGTGTGTCATATCAAGATGTTGATTAGACAGCATGATTATTGCACAGGTGTGCCTTAGGCTGGCCACAATAAAAGGCCACTCTGAAATGTTCAGTTTTATCACGCAGCACAATGCCACAGATGTCCCAAGTTTTGAGGGAGCGTACAGTTGGCATTCTGACTGCAGGAATGCCCACCAGAGCTGTTGCTCATGGATATCATGTTCATTTCTCTGCCATAAGCCATCTCCAAAGGCGTTTCAGAGAATTTGCAGTACATCCAACTGGCCTCACAACTGCAGACCATGTGTAACCACACCAGCCCAGGACCTCCACATCCAGCATATTCTCCTCCAAGATCATCTGAGACCAGCCACCCGGACAGCTGCTGCAACAATCAGTTTGCAGAACCAAAGAATTTCCAAACAAACTGTCAAAAATTGTCTCAGGGAAGTTCATCTGCATGCTTGTCATCCTCATCAGGGTCTCGACCTGACTGTGGTTTGTCATCGTAAACTACTTGAGTGGGCAAATGCTCACATTCAATGGCGTCTGCCTGCTGATCAACTCTGCAAAGGAGATGTGTTGCACTGCGTGAGGCAAATGGTGGTTATACTAGATTCTGACTGGCTTTCTGACCCTCCAGACCCCCCCCCACCCAGTAGAGCAAAACTGCACCTTTCAGAGTGGCCTTTTATTGTGGCCAGCCTAAGGCACACCTGTGTAATAATCATGCTGTCTAATCAGCATGTTGATATGCCACACCTGTGAGGTGGGATGGATTATCTCAGCAAAGGAGAAGTGCTCACTAACACAGATTTAGATATATTTGTGAACAATATTTGAGAGAAATGTGTCTTTTGTGTATGTAGAAAATGTTTTCGATCTTTGAATTCAGCTCATGAAAAATTGGAGCGAAAACAAAAGTGTTGTATTTATATTCTTGTTCAGTGTAGATAATAACTTTGATTAAGTAGGCTATTATAGGACAACTCTGAGCTTTTTCAGTCCCTCTTCTCACTCGGGATAAAAACTGTTTTCAGTTGTCCAGTATTGATTTAGAAAGTGAACACATTCACAGATTAAACAGCTCGAACGACTCAAACCATTTCTTGTCACCACTGGAAAGGCAAAAATGTCAGACATGTCTAGAATCCCTGTAGAGGCAAAAATATGCATGTTTATCGCTGTAAATATAAAGAAAAAAAATTTAAATGGCTGATTTTACAGTCAGCCAAAAATATTGGCATCTTTCCCATTCAGTGACACTGCTTGACACTAAGTCATTACAAGTCAGTTGTCAAGGAGTGGCTCATATGTCTGCTTACAATAAGAATCTGCCCTTCATCGACAGTTGACTTGCAATGACTATTGGACAGCAGCACTGACAAATAGGTAGGATGCTAGGGTAAGTGGCTAACTGTACAATCAGTCATTTTAGAAAGTTTCTTTCTGAAGGCAAACATGCACACATTTACCTCTGTAGGGACTCTCATCATACTAACAGACATGACTAATAACATTTTTGCCTATTCAATGGTGACAGAAAGCAGTATACTTATTTACTGTTTTTACCTTGCTCCATAACCTTACATTGTGTTGCAGTGAGTCCATGAACGCTGTATTTGCCTGATTCAAGTAATTTTCGATTGGAGTGAGCGAAAAAATGAACCAAAAATCATCTCAAAATAGCAAATAGGTTGAAAAACCCTGGAGTTCCCCCTTAACTTCATCTCTTTTTTTTTCTCATTGGCTTACCATTTGCAAAAATATTCAAAAGCCATTTGACTTTCACAAAATCTTATTAGGTCTGACCCTGCTTTCAAACAAAGATTTGATATTACAGTTTATGTTTACAGACAAAGAGTTACTGTTTTACTGCTTATTTTAAGATGGTGAATAACTTTGAGGCTTGATGGAGATATTTGCTTCAAAGTGTGCTCTTCTAGTTTTATGTAAAATGTCATGTCAGATTTGGTTTAATGGTCACCCTGTCCAGTCGTGTTTTATTGAAGCATTAAGCTGTACATACAAATCCTGACTGTCTGGCAATAGAACAGCTCATGAGATCCCAACTGCTGAACCTGTTTTTCTTTTGCTCCTCCAGACTGCCATGAATCTTTTCTACTTAGCTCTCATAGGGCACGGGCTGTCCCTGACATCCTTATTCATCTCTCTGGCAATATTCTTCCATTTCAAGTGAGCCAAACATCATTTTGACATGATTTGATCATTGCACTCCCAGTCTTAGATTCAGATTGATGTTTGATTTTGCTGTCACTGTACAAATGAAAATGTACCTGACTGTATTGATTTATTTTTCTTCTTTCAGGAGTTTAAGCTGCCAACGGATCACCCTTCATAAAAACCTCTTCTTTTCATTTGTTCTAAACTCCGTGATCACCATCATTTGGTTGACAGCGGTGGCAAACAACCAGGAGCTGGTGCAGAGGAATCCAGTATGTGTTTGTTCTTTATTCATCACTGAGAAGGTCATGCATGTTTGGGTCATTTAAGGTCTCTGACTGTGGGAATGGATGGACAGTGGAAGTGTAATTGTCATTGTAGTATTGGTGAAGGGGTTGGTCAATTGTGACTTCATGAACCATTAAAATTTGCTGAAGCTCAGGGTCTGGTGATTAATCAGGAAAAGTTTGCTTTCGTCAGTATTACAGGCAAGTTTTGGTGCTTTCATGAGCTGCTGTAGATTAAGTTATTCAATAAGAGAAGGAATTGGGCTTCCATTCCTTGTTATGCCATCTGTGTCCTTGGATAAGACATTCCATCTGTATTACCCCAGTCCACCTTGTTGTAAATGAGTGCCAGCCTTGGTGGGGGAATTAACCTGTGTCAGACTGGCTTCCAATCCAAGCCAGTAAACCAGTATTCCACTGTTCATTTGCTTTTTTCCTCAGACAAGCTGCAAAGTGTCACAGTTTATCCATCTCTACCTCTTTGGCTGCAACTACTTCTGGATGCTGTGTGAAGGAATTTACCTGCACACCCTCATCGTGGTTGCTGTGTTCGCGGAGAAACAGCACCTGATGTGGTATTATCTTCTTGGCTGGGGTACGTTATGAAAACACTTTTTTCTATTGCTCATTTTGGTGACCTGGAATACTACAGGTGTCCAGAATGTGATTTCACTAGATTATTGTTGTTTTCTGTGCAAATAAGTACAATATAGCTACTATAAATTAACTGTTTTCAGGATTTTAAAATGACCAGATTTGAACTATGAATATATTTTTACAGGCTTCCCTCTCATCCCAGCTTCCATACATGCCATTGCACGAAGTTACTACTACAATGACAAGTAAGCATGTCTGCATTTACATAGCTCCTCCTTGGGCCCTTCACCTGACGACATTGTTAAATTCTCTTTCTTTTGAAAGCAAATGAGATGTTGCATTGTCAAGAGTTGTGAGGGTTGTGTCAGAGCACCAAAAATGCCTGGTGTCACTGGATTATTCACACAGTTGGGTCCATAAGTATTTGCACAGTGGCATTTTTTGTTAATTTGCACCTATACACAACAGTGTAGTTCAAATGAAACAATCAAGATGTGCTTGAAGTGCTGACTTTTACCTTTAATAGACTAAAGCGGAGTGAGGCATTCTACCAAGACAAAGGACTTTAAGCAGCAGTTTGCCACAATTATATAGGAGACTCAAGCCTAGATTTGAACTGTTTTTTTGTTTGTTTGTTTGTTTTTTAATGTGCCAGTCCTTTTAATATTCCAATCCATCATAAAGACACACACTCACAGCCACACACACCTGAAATTCCTTGAGATTCATCATGGGTGTCTTGGTGGCGTTCTTCACTTATTTCCTACTCACTTTTGGAGAGCTGCCTACTCCAAACAAATTTAGCGTAGCGTAGTATTTGTATTTCTTCATGATTAATGAAAGTGAAGTTCAACACACATATACACTTGGAAACTGGTCGTAAAAGTGATGCTCTGTCTTCACAGTAACCCATAGTATATTTTATGTCTAATTACTTATGTCCTCTGAAAATGGAGGGATTATATCTAAAAATGGCTGTAATTTCTAAATGGTTCTTAATTAAAACAAAAACTCTACTTAACCAACATATCTTGGTTGTTTCATTTCAATTCCATTGTGATTGTGTTCATGGCGAGTTGTTGAAAAGAAAAAGCGTTATGTCCAAATACTTACGGACCAGGCTCATTATCCCCTGGTGGCATCGACATAGAGCAGCACAGAAGGAAAAACATGGTCTTATTGTACAATATGCTGTAAAATATCTGCCTTTTTGCCTCTATTTCTGCATAAATGGCTTTAATTTTCTGCACGTGTTTGTGGCATTGCCTTCCTCAGAATCCCTCATGTCATTTCCTCACTATGGGTCAGGAGTCATGTTGTGCATTTTTGTCACAATGTAAAGGTTTCTCTCCTGTCTTCTGCTGTAGCTGTTGGATCAGCTCCAGAACATCACTGCTTTACATCATCCACGGCCCCATCTGCGCTGCTCTGTTGGTAAAATGGTTTTGCCTTTTCCTGACACCTGTACTGTGGTACTGGATGCCAATAATAACAATATTGTTGAGTTGTTGCAAGACAGTCAGATCATTTTGATGTCCAGTTGTCAAAAATAATCAGCTTTTGACTTATCTTATTTATGCTTGTGAGATCAGTGGCTGCCTGTATAACTGTGGAATCAGTGCATCTTGTCATCTCGGGATCCACCCCTCCCTGGACCATTTGTTGCATTCTGGGAAATTTACCTAATGAGCACAGCTGAGCACACTGCTGAGAACTGTGGCTTCCTAAAATTCTCAGAGGAGTACAGCAGTCTGTAAATGGTCTACCTTGTGGAATTTTATCGTGGGTGTTTTTGGGTTTCAGATGCATAACGTGTTGTTCAGCTTCCATGGATTATGTTTCTACCTGAGCAAAGACACTAAAAATTAATTACAATCATCTTACATTCATCCTTTCTGTGGGGTGGTGGCCAAGTGGTTGGAGCACTTGGTTTCAGTGCAGAAGGTTCTTGGTTCAAACCCCACCCCTACCACATTCCTCCATGTAATGTGTAGTTGCGTCAAGAAAGACATCTGGCGTAAAACCTGTGCTAATTCAACATGCAGATGTACCTTGGATTTGCTGTAGCGACCTCGAGTGCAAACAAGGGAGAAGCTGAAGGGTCTTATTTACTTTCACATTCATGCTTTCATTGATATCAAGAACATCCATACAAGGTGTTGGACTACACTCAAACCCAATTTGGAGTTAATTGTCTCACACCAGATCAAGTCACTTGAAGGCAGGAGATGAAAGAACAAACCTTTGGTTCATAGATAATGCAGTCTGCCACCTGTCTACCAGAACAGCCCGTGGCCAGGTTCAGCCTCCTGTAACTAGTATTCATGACATTTTCTAAATGCTATTTTCCGACAAAATTCTATGTAACATTATGTGATAATATGTGAATATAAACAGTAATCCTACCTTCTCTGGGACAAAATTAACACAAATACATTTTACAATGCCATGATATTGATAAACATGGACCGAAATTACAATTCATTTCCATGAGAAAAAAATGGTTCTTTGATTTCATGATGACATCGCATCTGGGAGGGCTTTAAATTTTAAAGTCCTTCACTGCAATTTGACATGGTTTTTCCATAATTCCAAAAACTTCTACAATTAGAGTTTGTGTACTTAGGTCAGGCAGCTCTGCAATAAACAGGTGGCCTGTCCAGGGTGACCCCCCCTTTCTGCCATTGATCGCTGGGATAGGCATTAGCACCCCTGTGACTGTTACTGCGCTAATGCCACTGATTGCTGTATCCACTACACTACGGAGCTACGTTGGGTCCTGCATTGCAACCACTCAGGCAGACAACTGATCCATCCCCACCACTTAAATGTAGCCATTTATCTGTCACAGCCAGGTAATACTTTGGTGTACTTTTTGCCGATTCTATTTAGTGGAGTGAGGCACCCATACACTATACCATTTACAGACAAGTGCGGCACCTGGCAAAATTTTCAGAGCTGACATTCCCTTACAATACAAATGCTACACTCCATCTGGGCTTCTAAAAAGAACTATTTGTTTGACACAAAATCATTCCAGCTTTATCTAAGGATCCTTTAAAGAGACCTAGTACTGCTCTGTGGTTAGCATCCATGTCTCACATCCATACAGTAAGATGGAAAGAACTAGGACCATAAAGACTTGGACCTTTGTTCTGCTGTCATGGTACAGGCATTACCAAACAACTCACTCACACATCTTCAGCCGCTGAAGGTAGCTCATAATCTACCTTCGTGACATTAGAAACTAGCATTGTTTGTTTTTCTACATTTCTCTTAAGATTATTGAGCCATGAACTTCATATCTGTGAATATCTTTCTAACTTCACTGGAGTCTCCAGGGGAGGTTTCTGTCCTCCCTGAGTTTGACACCTATGTTACTGTTTGTCAGATGTACCGCCCCAGTCAAACTCCTCACCTGATCACATTGTCCCCAGAGCAGGTCGGGCGCTTGACACCAGAAGCGAGAGCTCGCTCGGATCACCTCTCAGCCTCACCGGCTGTAGTGAACACCCCCCCCCCCCCCCCAAAAAAAAAAACCAGACCAACAAAAAAAAAAAAAGTTTTTACGGTGATAGGGTTTGTGATAAAGATTTCCTTCAGTAATTGATCCGTAAAATGAAATCCATGAACTGAAAAAATATATATACCATGAATGATATTCACCTTTTGCGAGACCTGTGTTCAGGTTTCAGGAGATATTTTTGCAAATTTATACTGTAAATTGCACTAAAATTACAAAAATACTGTATTGCTGCACAGCATTAAATATGATCATTATATAGCTGAGACTCTCTCTCAGCACCCCAAGCTCTGACTTCCAGCGTCCCTGCACTGGATCTTCCCCAACATCACAGTCATTGTAACCACCATTTTCAAAAAAAAGTGCATAACTTGAAGTAAAATCCTTTCTCCAATTATTTTAGTGTTTTGAACTTGAAAATGACTATACTTGAAGCCACCTCAACCCAAATGTTTTATATGTTCAAGAGTAACGTCTTAATATTGGGTATGTCATTTTGAGGCAAATTGGATGTTGCTCAGCTTGGAGCAATTTCCAATTTCATGACTAGAGGGTTCTTATTTTACATGGAAATCACTCGGTGTCCGTGAACAACTGTCTCAAGCCCAGTGCTTAACCACTAGACCCTCACCTCCCCTCAGTTGGGTTCTATAAATGGAATAAGAAATATCATAGTAAAGCATTTTGAAATGCAGTCCATTTTCCATTTATAGGTAATGAATGATTAGATTTTGTTTATATTCACCTTTCTCTGCCTAATAGTTTTGATGAATATGCTTTTAGACATCCCCAAAGCTTCAGAGTAAAAGATATCATGCTGAATGTAGTGTACGGGGTTGAAAATATTATGGGGTTGAAATATTTATGGTGTCTATTAAAATTTAATATGCTTACAGATTTACATTTTGAGTGGGTATGGAGATAAATCTTAAGTAACTAGTTGTAACAGAAGTTAATTACCAGGATAATTTGCTCATTTATTATTAATTAAGATTGTTTCTTTGCTCCTCACTATCCAGGTCAATCTGTTTTTTCTGCTTAATATCGTGCGGGTGCTCATCACCAAACTGAAAGTGACCCATCAAGCAGAGTCCAGCCTCTACATGAAGGCTGTGAGAGCGACCCTCATCCTGGTTCCTCTTCTGGGGATTCAGTACGTGCTGCTTCCATACAAGCCAGAAGGACGGGTGTCTTCAGAAATATACGACTACATCATGCACATACTCATGCATTACCAGGTAACATATGTGCTCTGTTCATGGACAGCAAAAAAGAAAATGTAGATTAGTGGGTGAGTTCATTCCAACCAGTTTGTGGAGACAGTCATTCAAACACAATAATCTTTACTCACCAAATTAAAAGAACATATCAGGACAAACCCGGCTGCACCCAGTGAATTTTGATGAACCACATAGATTGAAAGAATAAGTTTTTATTGCCAAAAATGGCAATATACAAAATGGGTGATTAGGGCAGTGTAGATGATATATTGTTGCTAAGTGCACCTTCACACATAGTACGAATGTGGTCAAATTGCACATGAAGCAGGAATCATATGCAATACGTGTAAAATCGTAGCTGCCTCTAATGCCCTGTACACCTGTTGCTACAACTATTTGTGCACACCAGCGGCTGAAAGACAGAGAGTGCCCTGTGAGAGCCCATTTGATCCCTCTCGCGGCAGGTGTCGGCCAAATTCCAGGTGACACACACGAACATCTGCACTGTTCACTTGGCACTTAGAAAATGTGTGGGCATTCGCACTGTCAGCAAACAATCACTTTTGAGCAGGCTGTGAAATTTGCCTAAGTGCCCCCGCAACTGTGAAGTTGATAAGTACGCATGTGGTGTGTCAGAGTGTCTGCTCCCCCCACTCTTGTGTACTTGTGTTTTGCGCCCCCCCCCCCCCCCAACACGTGTGTGTGTGTGTGTGGTTCCCTCCCGCAGGTGAGGCGCCGCTCATCTGATCACAGAGTGACACCTTGGTCTGTGCACTGAATGGGCGGGGGCTTGGCTGGCTGCCAACAGCTGTTGAGACATCTCTGGTTCTGGACGTCACAGCTGCAGAATACGTACCGTGTTTTGGCGGACATTCACGTGTGTGCTTGTTATCCTCACGTGGAAATACATAAAAACACATAGCACTTTTGCGACGGGCTGGAGAAACGGACCATCAGTTCATGTGAGCATGCAGCAGGCGATCTGAATGTTACGTCTGTCTGACAGGACACGCGTGTTGGGCCAGACACGCGCGGGCCCGGCCCAATTTGCTTGTCCTGTGAGTCGCACGCTGCAGGATTATATGACAAGCCAACAGTGCAACAAATACACCACTTTCAGTCACGTATCAGCAGAGATACACCATAACAAATGCCGATTGGTCAGTTATCACAGCACTTTTTTCCTCTTTTTTTTAAAAAGTATGTTTATCTGCTTGTTGATTTTAGCCACTTCACGCTCCTGTTGTAAGACAGTTATTGTAGTGGTAAAGTGGTAAAGTTTACAAAAGTAAAAGTTACAGTGGTAAAGTTTTTGTCTGGTAATCAAAGCTTTTGTAAATTGCAGGTTTGAATCCCGTGAGTGGCAATAATTTTTTAATTAACTAGGGTGTTTAACCGCGGTGTGCTGTATTGCGATCCCTTATACTTATTATTTATATCAACCCAGCGATGTTCACTAATTATACAGCTGGTTTTTGCAACCTCAATTCCAATGAAGTTGGGACGTTGTGTAAAATGTAAATAAAAACAGAATACAATGATTTGCAAATCCTCTTCATCCTATATTCAATTGAATACACCACAAAGACAAGATATTTAATGTTCAAACTGATAAACTTTATTGTTTTTGTGCAAATATTTGCTCATTTTGAAATGGATGCCTGCAACACATTTCAAAAAAGTTGGGACAGTGGTATGTTTATCACTGTGTTACATCACCTTTCCTTCTAACAGCACTGAATATGTGTTTGGGAACTGAGGACACTAATTGTTGAAGCTTTGTAGGTGTAATTCTTTCCCATTCTTGCTTGATGTATGACTTCAGTTGTCAACAGTCCGGGGTCTCCATTGTCGTATTTTGCGCTTCATAATGCGCCACACATTTTCAATGGGCAACAGGTCTGGACTACAGGCAGGCCAGTCTAGTACCTGCACTCTTTTACTATGAAGCCACGCTGTGGTAACACATGCAGAATGTGGCTTGGCATTGTCTTGCTGAAATGTGTAAGTTGCCCATGCCATGGGCACTAACACACCCCCATACCATCACAGATCCTGGCTTTTGAACTTTGCGCCGGTAACAATCTGGATGGTCTTTTTCCTCTTTTGTCCGGAGGACACAACATCCATGATTTCCAAAAACAATTTGAAACGTGGACTCATCAGGCCACAGCACAATTTTCCACTTTGCGTCTGTCCATTTTAAATGATCTCTGGCCCAGAGAAGGTGGCGGCGTTTCTGGATGTTTTTGATGTATGGCTTTCGCTTTGCATGGTAGAGTTTTAACTTGCACTTGTAGATGTAGCGATGAACTGTGTTAACTGACAATAGTTTTCTGAAGTGTTCCTGAGCCCATGCGGTAAGATCCTTTACACAATGATGTTGGTTTTTAATGCAGTGCCGCCTGAGGGATCCATGGTCACGGGCATTCAATGTTGGTTTTCGGCCTTGCCGCTTACGTGTAGAAAGATCTCTAGATTCTCTGAATCTTCTGATTATATTATAGACTGTAAATGATGGAATCCCTAAATTCCTTGCAATTGAATGTTGAGAAACATTGTTCGGCCTGTCTTCGGCCTGGGGAACATTTGGCTGTTTCTTATCTCAACTCACAAAGACAATAAACTGTTTTCATAGGACTGAAGCATGCTCCATTCCCTTCCCCCACCCCCCTCCTACCCCCATCAAACACCCCCCACTCTGGCTTCTGCTCACGTCATTCCTTCTCCCTTCTGCGGGGGCGGTGCAGTTTTCGCTGCAGGTGGTCCCTGTTCCTCCCCCCAAGCTGACGGTGGTGCATCTCAGGGTTGCTGCGTGGCCTTCACCCACTTGCCTCAATTTGGATAATGGACTTCTTCAAACTTTGTGCGCATAAACAATGTCAAATGTGTATGTGCTGTCTTTAATTCTGATGTGTGCCATTATTACGGTAAACAAGTAATAATTGTGGACTAATTGCTGTCTGAGGTAACTGGAGTGTAAACATAATTTCTCCACTGTGAGATCAATAAAGTATACCTCATCTCATCTTAAACTGTTGGACTATTTTTTTCATGCAGTTGTTCACAAAGTGGTGATCCTCATCCATCTTTGCTTGTGAATGGTTGAGCCTTTTGGGGTTGATCCTTTTATACCAAATCATGACACTCACTTTTTTCCAAATTAGGTGTTCTTTGAGCATTCATCAACTTTCCCAGTCTTTTGTTGCCCCGTTCCAACTTTTTTGAAATGTGTTGCAGGCATCCATTTCAAAATGAGCAAATATTTGCACAAAAACAATAAAGTCTATCAGTTTGAACATTAAATATCTTGTCTTTGTGGTGTATTCAACTGAATATAGGTTGAAGAGGATTTGCAAATCATTGTAATCTGTTTTTATTCACATTTTACACAACGTCCCAACTTCATTGGAATTGGGGTTGTATTTTATTGTTCTTTTATTGGTGTACCACGTCTCAGTTGCTCGTGCCGTGGTCCTGCTCGCACAACACCGTCACAGTGGGTTCGTTCACGCCTGCCCGTCGGCTTGATGTTTTCATGTTTCGCTCATATCAGCTGTTCTGCCATGATTCCCCCTGATTTGTACTTATTCGTACTATGTGTGAAGGGGCCCTAAATAATGCCACCCTGGGAATTACACCCAGGGAATGTTTTTAATTGAACTAACAGCAATATGGTGCTCAGGTCCTTTTGCAAAAGAGGCAGAAACAGTGGTTCAAAAGTACAAGGTTGAGTTTATTATTTACAATTTATCTCTCTTGTTAAAAGACTATACAATGACATTACTTAAAATGTATTTTAGATATAAATTCAACTCAAAACCCCTAATGGCATGATAAAATGAAAAACACAATAAATCAAACAAATTAACTTCTCAAAAAAAAAAAACAGCTTAAAAGACATGTTGCACGTTATTTAACATGCCAGTTAGCAACACAACATCAAAATATTCATGAGTGTAAGTCTAGCCGAACACATGTGCTAATAATTAGTGGCTTCTGATGTATTTTATTGCTAATTATCTCTCTCGCTGAGCGAGTTAACCAGTGCATTTCCACAAAACACCTTACTCTGCAATTCTTGGTATGTAACGTACATCTTAACATAAGCAGAAACATCCCAATGGCTGACAGACAGAGTGAAACAAATGTGGCTTTGTCCAATGACAAAGCTTCTGAGCTCTCATTTGAAAGTGATGGCTTGGATTTACAGAGGAGATGAGACACTTCACCCCGAAACTCTTTAACTTTTTCATAGTCTGTCGAATTTTGGAACCTAACGTGTGGTGACGCTGCTGTTTGTGTCCCAGGATGCTGTTTTATGGCCTAGACTGTCTCCACGACAGTTTTTTTTCAGAATTCCTGAAAACGCAGATGTATTTCTTACATTGGAAAAAGTTATGAGATGTTATTTTCAAGAGATACTGGACTTTAACATGCCAGAATTGTGGGAGAACTTGAGGAACTGACAACAGAGCTGCAGTTAGACATTATTCTCCGACCGGCGAGTGCGCGCAATCTGTGTGTGAGGACTTAGAGTGGTCTTGAACATTGTTCTCCGGTTGGTGACTGCAGGTGATTCATCTGTGGGGACTCTCCGGCCAGAAATCACAGGTGATCATGTGTGAGGACTTAGTGGACCTGTAAATGTTCTCTGGCTGGCAATTGCTCAGGCAATCCATGTGTAGGGAGTCTTTCATGGTGTGGACTTTACATATTTAATCTTGTAAATTATTATACAAGTGGGTGAGTGCCCTGTTCAGTTTTTTGTTCCACTTTTGTATTTTGTTCTCCTCAGTGGAGCTGGTAGGCATTATTTTTATTTTACTTTGAGAGTCTGTCAGATTTTGTATCTTGATCTGTGCAGAGCAGCACACCATTTTAACGTGCGAACTTTCTGCTATTTTCCAGGCTTTTTGATTACACAGATTCATTTTTTTTTCAGTTATATTGATGACAATACTTATAAGCCTGCACAAAGCTGAGCATTTAGCAGAAACTGTTTTTAACAGGCTGCATTTATGACTAATGTCCATGTAGGTGCAATAAGTCTTCTCAGGACTGCTCCTTTTACCATGACTGCATTAAAATGTACAATTATTACTTACAAACTAGTCATAACACGGCAACACACTTATGTAGACTTTGGAATTAATCTGTGACTCCCTTTTTAACGTTAGCAGCTACATTACATTGAAGTGCATGCTAGGATATTACTAAAAGTTATGTCACTGCTGTCAGAAACACATGAGTACTTTGTTTTCGTCAGTTTCAGTAGCTGTTTGTTGCAAATGCTGTATACGTACTTTGACACCGGTCACAGAAGTGCACAAAGTAATCCTGGTGTATCATCGGATGGTCACTAACAGCCTAAATCTAAATTATGATTTCAGTGCGAAATGACCTTTAAGACATCTTTCAGATACATTTAAAAACTAGGTCCAATACACTCTTTTCATGAACAGTCTAAAGTTATTTTGCTAATGGGCTTGCAAGCTAAATAGCTTAGCCCACTTGATACACTGACTTGCCTTGTAAGCTAGTTCAGATAACTAGCATATACATGGCTTTTAAATGTGTTTTTCAACTCATTTGTAAGAACATGATGTATTTTGACAACAACTCCGGTAACATTAAGATTCTAGGCAGTTGGCAATTTTACTGCAAATTTAACCTTACAGCTGTGACAGCAAGTATTCCCTTACCAAAAAATAGTACTGATAAGTATATAAAAAGTAAACTAGAAGTATACTTGAAACATACTTGCATATACTACTTTTTGGTAAGGGTTTGTGTGTGATGATTGGCAACACAATAGCATCAGAATTGTTTGTAAGTCACTCAGTGCCAAAGTTTCCAGCCCTGCCTATTCCTCTGGACCTCTTTAATAAGGTTTATGGATGTGTTCCCTCATATTACCGCCCGCAACATCTGTAGAGCTGAAAAAAGATACACAAACAACTTGTGTGGTAGTAGAAAGGTTTGCATTACATAATGTTTTGTGGAGCCAAAACAGCACTTAGAATTTGTAATTTATGCACTGAACGTGTTTTAGCAGTTGAGTAACTTTTGTTAAATTGCCAGATTAAACATGAAGGTAAATTTCTAATCTAGGTTACACACCATTTGTTGCACAAAAGTCTTCGTCAAGAGAGCATTCACATAAAAAAGGCAAATCACATTATGTTGTGTCTTTTTGTGTGTATTGTTCCACATTTACCCTGCTGAGGCACTGTCTAATCTTTAAATATCTTATAATGTACAATAAATAATCCTTTATCAATTCTTTGTGTCGCTCCTCCAATTCAACATAGAAATTTATTCCAAGAAAATCCTGACATGATCATCTCACTGAAGTAGAACACATGACTTTGAAAGCATTTAGTCAAACCCAAAGGTTCGTATCATCCTTTGTTTATACTGTAGCTCAGGGAAGCACTGCAGGAAGGAAGGCATGAATTATCTAAGCTGAAGGGGACGGAATATTAGCTGGATGTTATCTGATCATCCTGCTCTGTCCAAACACGGGGAAGGTTGTGATTCTCTTGAGCAGCAGGCTGAACTGTCTTGCATGTAACCTTCCATGTGGTGCCCAGTGCTGGTGCCTGACCACCGCTCAGCTCAAATCTTGCAAGAATGCTAAATGTACGGTTGCTGGAGTGCTTATGCACTGTGTAAATAAGTGTCACTGCTGCTGCCATTTCAACACCCAGTGAAAGTCAAGTTTGGGAGCATGTGCTGGTGCCACAAGTCACCACATCCACCACACCATGGAACTAGCTTGGATCCTAGATGGCACATCCTGGAGGAGCTGGACCATTGCCGGTTTGCGGTCTGTCCCAGCACAGTCTCAAGAGCATGGAGGAGATTCCAGGGGACAGCCAGTTACTCTAGAAGAGTTGGAAAGGGCCTCAGAAGGTCCTTAACCCATCAGCAGCCCTTACCAAAAAATAGTACTGATAAGTATATAAAAAGTAAACTGGAAGTATACTTCAAACATACTTGCATATACTACTTTTTGGTAAGGGAGGACCGCTATCTGCTCCTTTCCCCAAGGAGGAACAGGACGAGCGCTGCCAGAGCCCTACAAAATGACCACCAGCAGGCCACTGGTGTGAATGTCTCTGAACAAAAAATCAGAAATAGATTTCATGAGGGTGCACTTCGGCGGCAAAGTGAGAAACTCAGGTGGGGCTAACTTTCCTGAAAATAAACAATACCCATCACCACTGTTGTGCACATACGCACATGCAACAGGCGCACCGATTTTTAGGGGGGACCATTCCATCTGGGGTCCAGATCTGAGAGGAGATCCCCCAAGACACCATCTATCATCTCATTTGGAGCATGCCCTGACGCTGTTAGGCACACGTACAAGTATGTGGAGGCCATACAAACCACTGAGTACCATTTTGAGGTGCTGCAGTGAAATGCTGGCAAAATGTCCAAGCCTGCCACATCATTTTTTCGCTTTGATTTACAGGAGGTCTTTGAATTCAGCCCTCTGTAGGTTGACAGTTTTCATTTCCAAACGTGGCATCCTTTCCTTTCTACCACATTATCCAGCCCATATCAGGAAAGATATCCTGCATGATTTTTTTTTTCTCACATTGAGATCTGACCTGTTTTCAAAGTGTTCCTTTAATTTTTTTGAGCAGTGTGTATGTATTTGTGTGTGAGTGTGTGTGCTCATGATATGTACAAATAGAACTCTCGGGCTCTTCTTCAAAGACATTGCCCATTTTGTCCTTTCAGGTATTAAATCTCATTTGTTTTCCATTCCAGGGTCTGCTGGTGGCCACCATTTTCTGCTTTTTCAATGGAGAAGTAAGTTGGGTTTTTTGCCCATTTTCTCTACTTTTTAATTTTTAATTTTTTTTTTAAGATGTGCATGTCAGTGTTTCTCATGCATGATCAGACCCCCTGAGCATACATCTCATGAGATGGTGGTTTATCTGTGGAATGCTTTGCACGCAATTCCTGGTCCTCCCAGTATTTTCCTGCAAACTCAAAATTATTTATGTGACTGGGCAGCAGCTATGGACAGCACGTCCCGTAATGATCAATTTTGCATGTTATATCCTGTTTAGTTCCAAATTCTCCAAATGTTTTCTAAGATGGAAGAATTAGGAAATAATTCCATGTGGGCATGTCTCAGAGTAAATTGGAGGGCAAATACAGTTTAATCCTCTGTGACATATGTTGCATAAGTCTAAGCTGAACAATTTGAAGCCTAGCTTTTGATGATCACAAGGTTCTACCTGCACATATGTAGAATTTTGGGACTTTGGGCCACATTCCAGCATCCCAGTGCTGAAAAATGAAGCCAGTTCAGACCTGCCAAAAACCTGCAGTGCCTTGAATGGCCACTTCAGGTTAGTTTCAAAAGTGAGTCAATTCTCGTAGACACCCATGTTAAAATATCCAACTTTACAATAGAAATAAATGTTCACAGCCTGGTACAAAAAAAAAAAAAAACAGTTTTGGTCTCTGTAGTTATTTTTTATTTTTTTTATTTATTTTATGTGTCTCATTCATTTATGCCTTAAGTAACAGTTGGCATGTACCTGCGCCAGCTGGTAGCAGAGGCTGCTTGTTGCTGTGGACTCTGCTGCGTTGTCCTTTCTGAACATTTTAAATATCTGAGATAATACAGTTTGTTGTGCAATTACATGTACTAACAGACCATCTAAGAAATCTGTGCTCCAGTATTTTCTATTCAGGGAAATATTAGTATTTCATTTGCATGTTAAGAGCATTAGCACTCATTAGTAGGTATCACTAGCTTGATGAAATTAGCTACATTGATGATTTTTTTTTATTATTATTATTGACGCAACATGCCGCTCAGAGATTTTTTAATAGAGCAACACGGTGGCTTAGTGGTTTGCACTGTTGCCTCACAGCAAGAAGGTCATGGGATCTATACCAACTTGTGGCCTTTCTGTGTGGAGTTTGCATGATCTTCCCTCTGTGTTTGTGTGGGTTCTCTCCGGGTGCTCTGGCTTCCTCCCACATCCACAGACATGCAGGTTAGGTGGATTGGAAAGTTGAAATTGACCAGCGGTGTGTGTATGGGTGTGAATATATTTGTTTGTCTATGTGTGACCCTGCGACAGACTGGTGTCTGTACCCTGCCTCATGCCCTGTGAGTGTTGGGATAGACTCCAGACCCCCGTGACCCTTAATTGGAGTAAGCGGTTGAAGATGAGTGAGTGAGTGAGTGAGTTCTTTAATACCTGCACCCTAGCCACTCATTGTGGATGGAAACCATCACCCACTCCACAAAAATATGTCTGAGTTAAACACACAAATACAAATGAACAACCTGCCCGCTTTAGCTGGCTTGGTAATTAAGAGATAGGTGGGCATGTATGGCCTTCATTTGTCCCTCCCAGGTCATGCTGGTCTTGACCACGCCCATTTATGTGTTAGCCAGGTGTCAGGCATTACCAAGATGGCGACATCTGGCACCCACCCATTGGGGCTTCAAACCAGCTCTCCAGAAAACCTGTGTCTTACGTAATGGAGTTTTTACCTATTACATATTCAGTCTATGTTTAACACAAACTTCAAACCATATGAAACTGTTGAAGGTACATAAAAATAGCTTTGCACAATATGACACCTTTAATAGAGAAACAAATGTCTTCTAAACTGTATTGTCATGTACTCAGTGAAGAGTGTTCCCGTTTATGTATGAAATCCTGTTCATGTGATTAGGTCCAGGGGGTACTGAGGAGGCACTGGAATCAGTATCAAATCCAGTTTGGAAGCAGCGTAGGAACCCACTCAGACGCCCTGCGGTCAGCCTCCTACACAGCTTCCTCCATCACCGAGGTGCAGGGCTGCTACAGCATCGACGGACACACAGAACACATGAACGGCAAGGGCTGCCACGACACCGACACCTCCTTCTTCAAATCAGACAATCCCTTCGCCTGACTGTGGCGATCTTCTCGCCCTACCCCCCCACCTCTATAAATGCAGCGTGTGTGCGTGTATGCATGTGGATATCCACGGCGAGTAGCGATGCAGAGGGAGCGAGAACTCACTTCCTCTGATACCATGTGGGACGTGAGACATGAAGAGAAGGATTTTATACACGCGCCTCAACCCACTTGAAGCAAAGTGTGGTGTTTTTATTCCCCTCCATTATACTGACACCGGCCCTTTAATCATGCTGATCTCCACAGAAACACATTGACGTTCACAGAATGTCATTTTTGAGATGGATTTTAACTGTTATTGAGGTAATGTGGACAGAAATCATCTTTGAATTCTTTTGATGCGGTTTGTGCCAAACCAATAATTATTTTCCTGGGTTTATTATTACAAAACTATTAGAAAAGCTGGTTTATGGTTGTAGCTAAATGACGCCGCTAGTTATGTTATAGATGCTTATGCTTGTGTTTGCATTTAGACCTCTGACTTGCTGCTGTTTTATGAATAGATCAAAGAACTGGTTGATGGCAGCATCACTGTAAGCTGAATTTAAGAAGATGTTGCCGAATGACTTGTGTTTGTTGATGTTTCAGTATATTTATGTTGAAAATAGGGGTTTGGCAATTCACACATATGATTCTGAAATAGATTTTAAATTAAACAATATGGCTTCATCAATATACAGACCCATGAGTCAAACTAAATGTACTGTGAAGCGATAAATGGCTTGATTTTAATGGTTTAGATTTAATAAACTATTGCCATGTCTTCAGACTTTCATAAAATTTCAAAGATCAGCACAATTGGCTCTCACAAGGCTGGTGACAGGGACATGGACTTCGCAAGGTAAAATAAATAAATAAGTAATCATGTCCTGTAGTGATAGGTGATATAAATGGTACATTTACTTGTTTAAACTTTCACAATTTGTCAATACTGTCATCAATTCAGAATGAGAAAGTTATGCCATGCCATTTACACAATACTGACAGATTAAAATCTATCTTGTTCTTCCGGGCTTCTTCTGTGCTGTACTTACTGCTATGTCCATCTGGTGCTGCCCCCAGTGGTGAACAAAAGGCAAAGAGAGGCAACACCTGCTAACTACAGCACAGTAGATAAACCTGAAGAAGGTGCCTGTTTTTTGTTTTTTTTTCTGAAATATGTATTTGGATGTAAGCAATGCCACTTTTGGTTTATCCTAATTTTGAAAATGAATGTTTCCATTAAACAGTGAAGTGGATCAGATTGCATCATATTACAAGAAATCAAATCATACCAAATCTAATTGTACCATAACAGAAATTATCATATACCAATAAATGGTACGGCAGTATGATTGGATAAAACACTAAAGCATAAATAGCAATACACCCTTTTCGCGGACGGTTAATATTTTTCATACCACCTGAGTAATCAGCTAATCCAGACAGTGGAGCGGTGCCACGATGAAGAGGCGCGGTCAGAGGAACTGTGAAATACTGGTGAGTCACTATTAATAATTTCTTACGTGTCCAGCCTTGTAGGTTGATCGTTAAAATTAAATTTGTTAGTTCTAAAAGCCATCAAAATTATTTATAGGAAAACGTTCAATTTTTTTTCTTCTAAGGTTTGAACTTTGAGTGTTTACACAGGAGAGAAAAGTGAGAAAATGTTAATGCCTGTTTGAGAAAAGTGTATAAAGTGTGTAGTGAGGGGTTTTACAGTCTTAAAACATCTCTAATAATTGTAAAAAAATAACGCTGACTACTTCGCGGATTTCGCCTATCGCAGGTTATTTTTAGAACGTAACTCCCACGATAAACGAGGGACCACTGTACATGATAAAATCGTTATCAAGTTGTTCACCAATGAATATGGCTTTTTACCCCCTTCAGAAAACCATACAACATTTATCATTTATAGGTATATGATAAAATCGTTATCAAGTTGTTTTACCAATGAATATGGCTTTTTACACCCTTCGGCCTCAGGGTGTATGGTTTTCTTCAGGGTGTATAAAGCCATATTCATTGGTGAACAACTTGATAACTGATAGTATTGTCCCTGAAACTAGATACATATTGGATTTGGATCATCCTACAAAGGAGAGATGCACATGACAACATTTTAACTTACTGAAAAGAGCAATAATAAAAGAGAAGGCCATTAAATCCTCTACTAACAGACAGGGAAATGCCTGTAGTGTAACTTTAGCACAAGCTTGCAATCATGTATGACCATGTCCCAGGCTCCATGGAAATGCAAGGCAATACCAAAGCATGCCAAAGTTTTCCTACATTTTTAAAAATCCCTCCATTACACAGTGACAGAATACCCTATTTCATCATGGACACCCTCCTAGACCCCTTATAGTTTTGCAAGATATAGACAAGGGCTCAAACTGACCATCCAGGATGCATATCTGTGAAAGTATGAGTGGGGCTTTACATATCAGCCAAGGCCGTATCTTAGAATGATCATTGTCATTCCTGCTTCTCTTTGATGGTTTGGTGGAGGGAATAAAAAGGACAGCACCCAACATCCCATCATCAGTTTGGAGATAGGTATGAATTTCTGACACTTGTTTAGGTCCTACACACTTTAGGTTTTGCAACAGTACAATGAGAAGGGACAAACTAAACAGTCATTTTCTGTAATTTCCTGTCTCACATACTCACATTCATCCAAAACCAAGACAGGCCCCAGAGACAGGCGGCACAATTACAGTTTTTGTGGTCTCACATTGGCTGGCATTAACCTGTTTATGCCCAGATTTTTTTATAAGTGGAAAAAGTTGCATTAGTACCTTTGAGATTTTTTTTATTGTGAGTAGAAAATGACAGTGATACACTTCGGCAACAATTCTTGCCAGTGGGGCAAAACGGGTTAATTGGACAGGTATATGTTGACACCTGCTGCGTGGCAAGCAACATCGTTTGACTAACTGAATGAATGACGCATGAATCAATCTTAAAAGGTGTATAACAATGTTAATTTGCCAGAACATATTCAGAATGATAAAATTAATATAAATATAATTCCATGAAGTATTTACTGACATCTCCTTGCTGAATTTTCTTTCAAGGATACACGACGAGATGTGACTCATTGCCAGAGTCACATCCTGTCAGCTTCCTGTTTGTTTCTGTGTGTTCAGACGCATACACAACAACTTCATTATGATCACATGGAAGCACATTTTCTCCCCAGTGTTGGCTTTAATGTGAAGTTGGGTGCAAAAGTACTTGGACATTAAGACTTTATTTTGTAGTTATGCCTCTGTACACCACAATAATGGAGTATGAATGACAAACTCAATTATAGTCCCCTAATTTTCAGAGGCTGTAAGTTTGACAAGTTAACATAATTATAGGCATAAAGATTATTGTTCATCCTTTGAAGAAGATCCTTTGCAACCAGTGATTGCATGAATCTGGAACATAGACATCACCACCAAATGCCATGTTTCGCCCCTTAAAATGCTTTCCCAGGTCTTTGCTGCAGCCTCCTTCACTTTCGTTTTTGTTTGTGGTTCTTCTGTGAATTCATCTTTACAGTAAGTGCAAACATGCTCTGTTGGTTGAGATCAGGTGATGGACTTGGTCATTGAAGAGTCTTCCATTCCGTTGCCTTGAGAAGTTCTTGGGTTGCTTTAGCAGTATGTGTTGCTACACTATGAAGCTCTGTCCCATCAGTTTGATGCATTTGGCTGAATCTGAGCAGATTGTATTTGTTATGTTACTTCCATCAGCAGTCACATCATCAATAACTAGTGGCCCAGTTTTACTGGCAGCCACACAAGTTCATGTCATAACACTGCCTCCACCATGTTTGACAGATGATGTTTTATACTTTGGATCATGAGCCATTCCATTCCTTCTCCATACTCCTCACTTCCTGTTATTCTGGGAAAAGTTAGTCTTGGGGTCACTTGTGCAAAGAATCTAGTTCCAGAAGTGGTCAGGCTTTTTTTTAAAGATGCTTTCTGCTAGAGTGTAAACTGCTCTTCCTGTTCTTGAATGTTACCAGTGGTTCGCACCTTTGTCGTAAACCCTCTGTGTTTACATCTCTTGATTGAAGACGTGGACAGTAACATATTCCTCCTCCAGCACTCTTGATTTGGGTAGATATTGCAAAGGTTTTGTTTTGTTTTGTTTTCTCTCATGCAGGAAAATCATCCACTATCATCCACATTAGTTCTCTTTTGTGCCAAAGAAACAAAAAAGCTACCAACTGCAAATTCAACACTTAATTAGTGTAACAATTTTTGCAATGGAATAATGAAAGACCAGACCACACGTGACCATGAGATTGCTTGTCACTCAAGTGTCCAATGACATATGGCCTTTGAAAATGGATGGTCCAACTGTAAAAAAAATGGCTGCCATTCCTCAAGGATGAAATGTGAAATTTTTTGTTGAAATAAAGCTAAATGTCTAGAATACAAACACATCACTGCTTTGCATTGTTATGTACAGATGCAAAAATGCAGAAACTGTCACTGTCCAAATACTTATTGACCCAAATGTAACTTGCAGTGATGTCAGCAGGTAACTGCCATGACTCCTCATGTTACACTCCTGAATGTAACAGATACTTCTGAACGGTGAATACAAATACAAATACATCACATTCCCATTTACTGCTTGTTTTAGTGTTGCTCTGTTCAGCTTATACACATAGCCGTTATGTGATACATATGTTTTATAGATCAAGTCAGGTCCAGGAGCATGCTCTGGTGTCATGTGTCTCATCATCCACTACACTACACTAACTAGATGTGCAGATATTTCAAAACTACAGTAGTGTTCAGAATAACAGTAGTGCTATGTGACTAAAAAGATTAATCCAGGTTTTGAGTATATTTCTTATTGTTACATGGGAAACAAGGTACTAGTGCTGGGCGGTATGACCAAAAATGTATATCACGGTATTTTTCTAAATTATATTAGTTTCACGGTATTTGACAGTATTTTTTTCTTTTCAAGCACAACTGGGTGTTTGCCTTATTTTCTAATGATTTAGAGAATAATTACTGCAATAAAATGGCTTGGAATGGCGTATTCTACTGTTATGAGAAAAATAACAGAAAAATGAATGTCCACAATAGTATTAATGAAGAGGAATCAGAATGCTTGATTGTTGTAGTCAAAATACAGACCTTTTTATTATGCAAGTTTTCCAACTTAAACATCTTTTGAAAACAATGTAAACTATATAACTCATGTAACTCCAAAGTAAACTTAGTAACTCCAAAGTAACTGAAGTAAAACTTCTTTATTCCCTGAACATTCAGTAAGGAATCATCCATAAATAAATAAATAACATAAACAGAAAAGGTGTGCAGCTTGCTTTAACTTTACCTGCAGACAAGGAGGACGAAGCTTGTAGTTTACATTCCTGATATTCCAGGACATGTTTGCGGCTGAGGTGGTGGAGTAAATTGCCTGTGTTTCCTCCTGCTGCTACAACTTTAGCGCGACAACATTTGCATAGTATTGTAGTTTGGTCGATGTCGGACTTTTTAAACTCAAAGTACTTCCAAACAACGGACACAGCTCGTCGTTTCAGTACAAGTTCTTCCGTTTCAGTTTCTCGTTCTGGTTGTTCAGATTCAGAACTTTCCCCCTGTTTTGCCATTATGCTCACCGCTAAACATCCGTTCACTCTACACAGCTGTACTCATGCTGCTTGTTTGGTGCAACCGCTAAACTGTCCCTACTCAAACAATGCCCTGCGGGCATGGCGTTCTGCCACTCTGCGCAACGCACTCACCGGTATGGAGGTATTTCTAAAATTCATATCATAGAAAAAAAAAAAACACCGGTATTCGGTATGAACCGGTATACCGCCCAGCACTACAAGGTACCAGTAGATTCAGTAGATTCTCACAAATCCAACAAGACCAAGCATTCATGATATACACACTCTTAAGGCTATGAAATTGGGCTATTAGTAAAAAAAAAGTAGAAAAGGCGGTGTTCACAATAATAGTAGTGTGGCATTCAGTCAGAGAGTTTGTCAATTTTGTGGAACAAACAGGTGTGAATCAGGTGTCCCCTATTTAAGGATGAAGCCAGCACCTGTTGAACATGCTTTTTTTGTTGAAATAAAGCCCGAGGAAAATGGGACGTTCAAGACATTGTTCAGAAGAACAGCGTAGTTTGATTAAAAAGTTGATTGGAGAGGGGAAAACTTATACACAGGTGCAAAAAATTATAGGCTGTTCATCTACAACGATCTCCAATGCTTTAAAATGGACAAGAAAACCAGAGACGCATGGAAGAAAATGGAAAACAACCATCAAAATGGATAGAAGAATAACCAGAATGGCAAAGGCTCACCCATTGATCAGCTCCAGGATAATCAAACACAGTCTGGAGTTACCTGTAAGTGCTGTGACAGTTAGAAGACACCTGTGTGAAGCTAATTTATTTGCAAGAATCCCCGCAAAGTCCCTCTGTTAAATAAAAGACATGTCCAGAAGAGGTTACAATTTGCCAAAGAACACATCAACTGGCCTAAAGAGAAATGGAGGAATATTTTGTGGACTGATGAAAGTAAAATTGTTCTTTTTGGGTCCAAGGGCCGCAGACAGTTTGTGAGACGACCCCCAAACTCTGAATTCAAGCCACAGTTCACAGTGAAGACAGTGAAGCATGGTGGTGCAAGCATCATGATATGGGCATGTTTCTCCTACTATGGTGTTGGGCCTATATATCGCATACCAGGTATCATGGATCAGTTTGGATATGTCAAAATACTTGAAGAGGTCATTTTGCCTTATGCTGAAGAGGACATGCCCTTGAAATGGGTGTTTCAACAAGACAATGACCCCAAGCACACTAGTAAACAAGCAAAATCTTGGTTCCAAACCAACAAAATGAATGCCTCGCAGATGTGAAGAAATCATGAAAAACTGTGGTTATACAACTAAACACTAGTTTAGTGATTCACAGTATTGCTAAAAAAAGCAGTTTGAACATAATAGTTTTGAGTTTGTAGCGTCAACAGCAGATGCTACTATTATTGTGAACACCCCCTTTTCTACTTTTTTTTTAACTAATAGCCAAATTTCATAGCCTTAAGAGTGTGCATATCATGAATGCTTGATCTTGTTGGATTTGTGAGAATCTACTGAATCTACTGGTACCTTGGTTCCCATGTAACAATAAGAAATATACTCAAAGATTTCCTCGTGAATCCAACATTTCTGTCATTATTCTTATTTATTCTCAAAGTTGTTCAACATGCTATTGTACATGATGCTGGGAACACTAGAGACTTGCAGCTGATGTAAATATTTTTTTTTTCGATGTAGCATTTCTGAAAGTAAGTGTTTGTGTGTAATAGATAAAGACAGTATTTAAGAGTACTTTATGCTCAAAATGTTCACCTTTAACACAACCATAATAGTATTTTCAGAGTTGTATTTTCATAAATGTGTGTTTAGTTTTTGTGTGTGTGTGTGTGTGTGTGTGTGTGTGTGTGTGTGTGTGTGTGTTATATTGAAAAACAACTCAGCAACTCTATTTTGTCTGGATGTTAAAAGTAGGGGAAAACAGTACCACTTTAATTATGGTTTTACACTTTACCAGAATTCAAACAGAGGGCATTATTTTAAAATAATTTTTTTTTTTTTTGCATTGGTGCACACTACCATTTTTAGCCACAGGCTTCTAAATTATAACCCGTCAAGTTCCACAGTTACTGAACTAGCTAATAGCACCAGTGCGCATGAAGACATTAAGGGCTTTAGCAATCTGACATTTGACCCCCATGACCAACCTTGTCAAGGCAGTTCTGGAATGCATCTAAGTGTGTGCCACATTTGGTCCAAAATGGGTTAAAAAAAATCTAATTTTATGTGTTCTACCACAATGAATTTTTAAGGGAAATTTGTGGTTCAGTCTTCATTGGTATTTGATATTTGGTGGAAATCAGCAAAAGGATTTGTGAGGAGTAGACCAAAAAACAGGCAGACGTGATCATGGCCCCAATGACTAAGCTTTAGCAAATTTAACCCACGTAGACCATTCCAGAACCTACCACCATTTGCGTTCAAATTTTTGTGCAAATCAGAGTTTAAAAAACAAACAAACTACATTTTCACCAGTAAGCTTGAATCCAGTGATTGACTTTTGCTAAATTTGATCTTGCCTTGGCATTTCCAGTCAAGAGAAGGGGAACAAACATTCAGATAGACAAACATTGCTTAAATTGTATTGTGTCTTCAGTTTAGCACACCCACCACATTGCAAGCTACTAGTTGTTCTGATATCTGTATGTTACAACTGTGATGACTGACAATGCACTTCATTCTGCACACATCAGCTTGATTTTATTTCAGAGACTAAAATACTTGTACATTATTTTTTGTCACTATATTGCAAAATCAGGTGTAGTATCATTTGAATATTTTTTAATAATTTCAGATCTGCAGGACAGTTTCTCCATGTAATCACTGTTACAAAGTACAGTATATTATAACCTACAGTGACTTTTTCTGCATTAAAGCAGGTGATTATGAAATCTTCATACATTATCCACACATTTACCACACAGTGATACATTATCATTATTTATGATGCCATGTAAACCTTGTTTTGCAAATATTACCAGTTGTGTAGCCATTAAATTGTGCATTATGTTTGGAATGTTTTTAAATGACTCTATAAAGGTTCCCCAAGTGACATTTTGGTAACATAGAGTAATGACGAGCATTGGACACTGCGTGTAGTATTTGTTAATACTGTACTGTATTCACCGTTGGTAGTCTTGACTCCACACTGCTGTTTGAATGTTAACTGTTCTGTTGTGAATTACATGTATTTACGTACAATGTTTTTTTAATTATTTCATGAACTTGACAATGTTGCTATGTATGCATATCAATACAATATAGCACAACACTCAAACTGTACCTTTTTTCCTTTTGCTATAGCTCTGAATTGACTGTTGAATAATTGTATGCCTTCTGTGTAATTGTCGCTTTTTTTCGTTTTATTCCCTGGTGGCTGTAAGGATAGAAGGGTGATATGCTGAAATGGACAGTTGTTCCTATGATAACTTGAACAAAATTGATCTGATTGTCACCTAATTTGAACCGGATATCCTAAATGAGTGACTCTCAAACAAGTTCATATTTGAGAATGACCACGTTTCAACAAGAACCTGTAAGGACTGCCAACTTTACTGAACACAGTACTGAGTCTTTTGCCTGTCATAACTTGAACAGCATTTGTTTGATTTTCATCAAATTCGACATGGACATATGTGCGTCCCAGACAGTCACATTTCTGTTTTCTTAATGATTGATTATAATTTACATTCTTGGCATTTATTATCCTCTGACAGCTGTAGGTTTGTTAGGTCAGTGCCTGCTGGCACTTTATTCCTACAGTAACCAATAACCAAAATACATACATATATATTCTAGCTTTAAATTTTGTAAGCAAAACTGCCAATATTACACAAGTATTTACCAAAATCCAAAATGTGATAAATATGGCTCAGTCTGCAACACAGTTGATTACTTTTATTTCCAAATATTGTATCAGAGGACAAATGACATGCTTAATTGAATATCTCCAAATTTATCTGCCAAAGCAATTAAGCCAATTGAATGCCAGTGTGAATAATTACAAAATCCATATGTACACATGCTTTTTTTTCCTGCCTTTTCTGGGCTTTACAATACAACATGGAAATAAATTTGGTATTGTTCATTAGAAGGAAAAGCTTTATAACTACTTGTGTATTTAAAAATTCACTCCTCCAGAGTCATCGAACAAAACAAACTACCAAAAAAACAATTCATTCAGCACTGAATTGTTTTTGTTGTGGAACTGTAATCAAGGACACATTCACCAAAGTGGAAACAGCTGTGGGTTTAAAATTCAGAGAAGACTGAGTCTCTGCAGCTTTTGTACCCAAATAAAATGTTTTTGCTGAATATATCAGGTTCACCTTCTTAAACCGCATGATAACAGGGATATGGAATGAAAAAAAGTGGCTCATGGCTCACGTCAGAACTGCGTGAGGGCTTGGAATGTGTTTTCTGTGTGACAACCATTAAAAGTAGAAAAAGGCAACAATACAGTGCATCCAGAAAGTATTCACAGCACTTCACTTTTTCTACATTGTTTTATGTTACAGCCTTATTCCAAAATGGATGATTTTTTCCCTTTAATTTCTACACACAATACCCCATAATGACAATGTGGAAAAAAAAAACTTTTTGATTTTCTTTTTTTCTTCAGATTTATAAAAAAAAAAAAGAAAGAAATCACATGTATTCACAGCCTTTGCCATGAAGCTCTCATCCTTGAGATGTTTCTACAGCATAATTGGAGTCCACCTGGACTTGACTGGACATGATTTGGAAAGGCACACACACATCTACATATAAGGTCCCACAGTTGGCAGTGCATGTCACAGCACAAACCAAGCATGGATCCACCAGGACTCTTCCTAGAGCTGGGCACCTGTCTAAACTGAGTGATTGGGGGTGAAGGACCTTATTCAGGGAGGTCACCAAGAACCCAATGGTCACTCCATCATGCCGCTCATGGCGTGGCACAAAACCACCTCCGTGTTGGTCTCACAGGACGGCTTTGAGATGGCTTTCAGACGGCTGTCGGTGGGTTTTCAGTTGTGTGACTAACCGAGAAATTGTGGATGAGCCTGGATATGCCAGAACATGTCCTGTGAGGCTTCATCACGGCATTACTTTGCGCAATGTGGCACTGCCGCGACATGCGGAATTCCTCCGCTCCTCTTTCCATGACAAAAACTCCTGTAACAGTGGAATGTGCCGTTTATTTCCAAACTGGACGCTGTGTTTTATCCGGGATGTCCTCTAACTGGCATAGGAATTGCGGAAGACGTGGACATCAGCAGTTTTTCGGCACATTGAGACAGACTGAAAGCCATCTCAAAGCCGTCCTGTGAGACCAACACAGAGGTGGTTTTGTGCCGCATCCGTCCACTTTTCTTTCCATGAAAAAAAACTCCTGTAACAGTGGAATGTGCCGAAAGAGTACTGATGTCCACGTCTCCTGCCATTTTTGTGTAAGTCAGACGACATCCCGGATCAACAAAGCCTTCACGTTGGAAATGATCTGGTTGTTTCAGTGAGGTTTGAGCCTGTCGATCGGCGCTCGGAGCGCGGCGCGCTCTCAGCAGCTGTGGGCGGTCTTTAAACCGGCTGGAGCACTCCTTAATCTGTGTAATCCCCATAAAATCGTCCCTCAAAGCCATTTGAATATTCTGAATGGTTACCACCTGGAGGTCTCTCACAGTTTCTGGAAAAAATTGATGCAGCAAAGCTCCAAATCATTCAGACATTTATTTGCAATAAAAATCCGACAAGAGGGGTGAACCACTGCTCACACAAAGCCTGCTCACAGGCGAATGACGCAACCGACAGGCGTGAAAAAAACTCACGCATGCGCACGAAGGTTCAAGCTTGGCTGATGCAATCACACGTGATTCAAATCCATATGGTTTTTGAAAAAAATAAAAAGGTCGGATACTTTTCTAACAGACCTCGTATTTATTAGATGGAAATCCAATCCAATAAGTCAGTTTTTTGAATGTGTAATTGCTGCCAAAGGTGTATCAACAAAGTATTGCCCAAAGGGTGTGAATACTGATTTACACTTTAAGTTTGCAAAAAAAAAAAAAAAAAAAAAAAAAAACCTTTGGATGTTGTCATTATGGGGTGTTGTGAAGTTTGAGGGGGGGAAAAGAATTTACTCCATTTTGTAATCAGGCTATAACATGAAATGTGGGAAAAGTGAAACACTGAGAATTCCTTCCAGAGCATGTGTGTTTGTGTAGAAGAAGCAGCAAGCAGAGCACATGGATAAGAGAGGGGGTCCAAATTCCATTCCAAATCCTCCAGATGTAAACAAAACTATTTTCTGTATTTCTGCCTGTTAAAAAAAAAAAATCTGAAATTATTGTCTTGATTTTAATTTGTTTGCTCTGTATTGTATGCATCTTGGACATTACATTATTCTGTACCCAGAGAATATAGGCTGACCTCCAGCGTGCAGATAACCCCTTTCTTCAGGGATGGTGGTGGGACTGGTGCTTCAGCCATCGTAAAACACTTGGCAGAGCTCAGTGCTCAAAAACAGCACTTTTTTCTGCACTCCTTGCTGCGTCAATTCAATGCATTTATACAGCACAGGTCCCTCCAACATACTGCATTAAACCTTACTCACCCCTTGAACAAGCACATTGGCAACAGTCATCAGGAAAAACTCAGGTGTTTTTTTTTTTTGGGGGGGGGGGGGTACAGGATGAAACCTCAGGCAGAATAGACTCACTGGAGTGGCCATCTGCTTTGGCCATGCTAACAAAATAAAATACAACAAGGAGATACATGCAGATACAGAAATGTTGCCGCTAAGCAACCATCTACACATTGACTCCAGGGATCACAACAACAGATGGCTGAAAAGAGAACCAAAAGGTGAGGAGTAGCGTCCCAGTAAAATGGACTCCAGTTGGCAGTCGGTGATTGTATTGATGCCAGATTAGTCATTAAAGAGGTCATTCCCAGGCTTCAACCCAATATGATACATGACCAAAGCCTCCAAATCCCCCCTCCACCCATTACCCTTATTTGGTAAAAGTGGGTACATGAATATGTACATATTTATAGTAATAACTTTGCGTTAGAGACAGACATACAGAAATTCCTACAAAAGACGAGACCACCCTTTGTCTAATTTCAGAATACAGTTTATTTATGAAATACAGAGCATGATAAGAGAACACCGAAGAGCCTACTGACTTATTTATGACCACTGGAACATTGCAGGTTCCACACATTAACACTGTAGGTTGAATTCTGAGAGGAACAATCAGAGGTCACCACTGTATTCACCCTGAAGTCTGATTTCACATACACAAGAGAACCACTGATTTCACTTTTGCTGTGGGTCTCCACAGCCGATCTAGGCTGGTTTGGAATTTGGCACAGGTTTACACCAGATTACCTTCCTGACACAATATCGTGTATACGGAGAACAGGGCATGGGCGGCCTTGAACGAAGGACCTTCTGTTTGTGAGACAGCTGGACTAACTGCTGTCATTTATGTTAAGATAATATTCACAAGTTACACACATTCAGTCATGCTAATTATATCAACATTTCTACATATTCTGCTTATGAAAAAGTAAATTATGTAACATTTGATGCGTTATTAGCATAATACGGTTTTGTTAAACTGCACAAACAAATGAAACCCACATGTACACACAGCTTAATTCATTACTGCTTTTGTGCGTACACAGATTTTAACCCTAACCTGTAGCGATGGATGTCATGTCAGGTGAGGAGGCTGTAACTTGAGGGGTCTGGGGGCATGCTTCCATAGAAAGCTTTAAAAATCTATAGCCTTTCCTGCATTCTACAACAATCTGGGAAGCCAAATACTGACTCTGTTCATTGTTTTTCATTTTTTATTTACTCTGGAAATGTTCATTGTTTTTAATTTTTTATTTACTCTGGAAATCTAATTCTGCATGCAGCAGTGGTATCAATCAGCCTTTGTTTATGCAAGACCTTTGACCAGTGGCTCAGGGGTTGCCCATGTCTAGATCCACCAGTGACCTAACTCCTAATCCTAACTGGAGTTGCATCAGGAAAGGCAGCCGGTGTAAAACCACTGTCAAATCCCAAAGCAGATCTGTACCGGATGTGCTTTGACAACCTGGAACAGAGGAAAGCAAAAAAATAAATAAAAATCCTATTTGGCCCTTAGGGAGGCTTACAGAAAGTGTGACACTGATGGAAAAGAACAGATCGAGTCACAAATCAGTGCCTCTTTTACATATATTCATAGAAACATAGCAATTACATATACTTTAGTGGTACGAGTTTGTCACCTACTAGTACACTCATTAAACCAACTTGCAAAATAATAAATAAATAATGCACTAATGCCCACTGCATTAATGCTGCTGCCTAATCACGAGATACTGTGTTATTGCATGAGTGTCCGGTGAGAGTTACATGCTTCCCTTTTACTCAGAATTATTGTTTTCAACTCAACAATACTAGTCTCAACTGACAATGCACCACTCTAAAAAAGCTCCACAGGATGAGGAGGCGCCGATGTCTGTGCCTGCTGCTATCTAATGACCCCTTGTCCCAAACAGCAGAGGAAATGAGAATGAAGGAAGGATTCTAACTTAATGAAAACATTTATCTGGTCTGAAACCTGCTGGCCTTCATACCCTGGAAGAAGAAGAGAGACACACCGACAGCGTTAACTTTGATGAATCTCGAAAACTACCACTTACAGGAACTACCACTTAAAGGTCAAACATGCATGTTAGTAAGAAATATGTGGCAGTACCCAGGTCTGATTATTAGTGGTTGTGTAGTTTTATAACTTCAAAATAAAAAGCATTCTGCATTAAAAGGTATTTTTAATCTCAAAGTAACAGTAAATCTTAACACTGTGATTTACATTTGCAGCTTACGTGTCTGGTAAATCAATCGCTAAAAGTTCTTTGGGTGTCTTGTTGGCTTGCCTTTGTGCCTGGTTACATCATAGTACTGCAATTTTCTGTTATACATATAATTGGACAAGAGATAATTACAGACAAGAATTGTCTGTACTTTTCAACGTTTCGAACACTTGAGCCATTGGCTTGCCTTAAGTGTTTGTTTTGTTGTCATGGCATGAGCCAGGGGTCATCGGCTCTGTTCCTGGAGCTCATCTGCCCTACATGTTTTACATGTGTACCTTCAGCAAGCACAGCTTGTTCATCAAGTCTGGTGTAGCTTTTGATTGGCTGAGTGGAAGCAGGGAGAGTTGGGAAACATGCAGGACAAACAATTTACAGGTATAGAGTTTTCCATAGTAAGTCACACAAGTGGACTAACTACTTGAAAACACAAAACTAAGTACAGCTGGTCTTCGTTTGGCTATATGTGATTTCTAAGGGTAACTGGCTCTAAAAGTATTTGTTAAATATTCAATACTGTTACGTTATAAAACGAAAGTGTATTTTCATATTGTAGTAGAGCTTTCTTTGACAGTGATAGCTCTGAGAAGGGCCTCAGACCAGGTTTAAACCTACAACCTTCAAGTAATGATGAGGTGGAACAGTCAGAAAAACCACTGAACACTCATTTTATTAATTTCTCACTCATGGGTGTGGTTAAAATGATACATTCAAAGAGTAAAACACTTGTGGAGAGTGGTACAGAGATCAACCAACACTGATACGATCAACTCTGACAAAACTCCAGCTCTGTTTAAAGTGTAAAAATAACACTGAACTTTAAAACCAACTATGAAATATTTAAAAAGACTGCTTGTGGAACCCTGGTAAAAACTATGATCCCGTGAATCATCAAAGGTACTTGGAAAAAATAAACATACAGAAAAGTGCCATTAAAAACTCTTAATGTGCAGCTGGTATTACGACAGTTTGTTGTGACCAACTTTATTATAACCTGAGAGTTGAGCACGACCTCTGAAAATCAGACACGTGGGTGTGTTAGCTTCTACAACCCCTGGCAAAATTTATGGAATCACCGGCCTCGGAGGATGTTCATTTAGTTGTTTAATTTTGTAGAAAAAAAAGCAGATCACAGACATGACACAAAACTAAAGTCATTTCAAATGGCAACTTTCTGGCTTTAAGAAACACTATAAAAAACCGGGAAAAAAAATTGTGGCAGTCAGTAACGGTTACTTTTTTTAGAACAAGCAGAGGGGAAAAAAAATATGGAATCACTCAATTCTGAGGAAAAAATTATGGAATCATGAAAAACAAAAGAACGCTCCAACACATCACTAGTATTTTGTTGCACCACCTCTGGCTTTTATAACAGCTTGTAGTCTCTGATGCATGGACTTAATGAGTGACAAACATCTTCATCAATCTGGCTCCAACTTTCTCTGATCAGCTTTGCAGGTTGGAGCCTTGTCATGGACCATTTTCTTCAACTTCCACCAAAGATTTTCAATTGGATTAAGATCAGGACTATTTGCAGGCCATGACATTGACCCTATGTGTCTTTTTGCAAGGAATGTTTTCACAGTTTTTGCTCTATGGCAAGATGCATTATCATCTTGAAAAATGATTTCATCATCCCCATACATCCTTTCAATTGATGGGATAAGAAAAGTGTCCAAAATATCAATGTAAACAAAACTTCCAACATCATCACCTTGCCCAATGCAGATTTGAGATTCATCACTGAATATGACTTTCATCCAGTCATCCATAGTCCACGATTGCTTTTCCTTAGCCCATTGTAACCTTGTTTTTTTCTGTTTAGGTGTTAATTATGGCTTTCATTTAGCTTTTCTGTATGTAAATCCCATTTCCTTTAGGCGGTTTCTTACAGTTCGGTCACAGACGTTGACTCCAGTTTCCTCCCATTCGTTCCTCATTTGTTTTGTTGTGCATTTTCGATTTTTGAGACATATTGCTTTAAGTTTTCTGTCTTGACACTTTGATGTCTTCCTTGGTCTACCAGTATGTTTGCCTTTAACAACCTTCCCATGTTGTTTGTATTTGGTCCAGAGTTTAGACACAGCTGACTGTGAACAACCAACATCTTTTGTAACATTGTGTGATGATTTACCCTCTTTTAAGAGTTTGATAATCCTCTCCTTTGCTTCAATTGACATCTCTCGTGTTGGAGCCATGATTCATGTCAGTCCACTTGGTGCAACAGCTCTCCAAGGTGTGATCACTCCTTTTTAGATGCAGACTAATGAGCAGATCTGATTTGATGCAGGTGTTAGTTTTGGGGATGAAAATTTACAGGGTGATTCCATAATTTATTCCTCAGAATTGAGTGAGTCCATATTTTTTTCCCTTTGCTTGGTCTAAAAATTTAACCGTTACTGACTGCCACAATTATTTTTCCTGATTTCTTATAGTGTTTGAAATGACTTTAGTTTTGTGTCATGTCTGTGATCTGCTTTTTTTTTTTACAAAATTAAACAACTGAATGAACATCCTCCGAGGCCGGTGATTCCATAATTTTTGCCAGGGGTTGTACATATGGCATCAACTGTGAATATCTGATTCTGGTATTTGAATCTTTAAGGCTGGCCAACTTTTGGATATGCATTTGTTTCATATTTGAGAAACACATCACACCAGGAACTTTATGTCAACTTTGAGTCCCCCCCTCCTGACCCAAATTCCCTTAAACTCCTTTTATACAACATAACTTCCCATAGGGGGCTGAGTAATCACAGCATGGACAGGTGCAGATATCTGAGAGTTTACTTCCCTCTCTGCCTCTCAGCACTTGGTAGGTCGAATGAAGTTCACAAAGCTTTTGCATTCGTCAGGAAACACCCGGTGTGGCGACGGGGTTGACAGGATGTGAATAAATATGGTGTATAAAAACAAGTGTTAATAGTTAACAAATCTTGATCTAAATTAAGACAATTAAGAAATATGACAAATAATTTAAGATGCTGTTTGTCAATCAAGTAAAGTAATATGTCTGAAAAATGGCTATTGGGCAGGAATTTTTTCTGTTTATGGGGGTCATATCCACACCTTTCCAGGAAGATAAAATTGGTCATCAAGTACGTATGTTTAAAAAAACAGAAACAAATTTTCATGGCACGTTTTGTGTGATACGATACAAAAACATAAGAGTGACTTTGCATATACAAATTCCCATGCATATGCACAATACCCATTTCGTATATAATGTTCAGAAATGAACGTTTGCATTTTGGTTAAGGTTCAGGTTTGGATTAGGTTTAGAATAATAATAAGAAAGACCACTCTTTATTTTCTATTGCATAATCTGTCATCTTGAGGTCAGTGATGTCATCTCCACCTCCCGGCAGCAAATGCCTGGAATATGTATGAAATCCACAGAAAAATGCATATGAATCTGTACAAAATTTTCTGCACTTTTTTTGAACATTTTACAACTTTTTTTTGTGAGATTAGGTTGATTAAGAACAGATATTAAATATAGAAGACATAAATACACTAGAGACCTTGTGCTTGCTAGATTGATTAATTGCAAAAAAAATAGCTTCTGTCTTAGGTCGTGTCAAGACAGACTTTGAAAATATTTTGTGTTGGACAAGAGTTACTTAAATTGTGTACTTTTGATTTTATTCTCTTATTTGCTGTTCTGCATGTTAATATGTTAATTTTAGGGGGCTCCAGATCAGACTTTCTTAATGGTCCATGGACAGGTGGTGGTCCATGAGCCACCACTAGTGGTCTGTCAATATTTTGGTAAAATAACACATTTTAATGTTATATTCAAACTGAAACGTGTTTAAAAACAGCTCCAAACTCTAACAGATACCATATATGTATTATTTTCATTATCAACTCAAGTAGTATGTAAATTATTATTGTTTTTGGATATTGGGGAGGTAGGTGGTTTGCCAGATTGTTGTGTTTTATTGGTTAAGTGGCCATTGTTGTGAAATGGTTTGAAAAATGCTACCTTAATAGACTCAGCAGAGCTTTACCTTCTCACCTCCAATGGCAGGTTATTCCACAAAATTCTACTATGAACAGTAACATATAATTCACAGAGCTGTCTTTCTCAAAGAGTGGTCCTTGAGTATATTGGCAAAATATCACTTTTAATCTAATATCATATTCTAACTTAAAAGTGTTTCTCAAATTGTTTAACAAGGACTCCAGCATCTACTCACATACTGTTGTAATATAATGATGGAGGAGTAAGCAGCCCTATTATTTTTAGATATTTAGGGATTTAGGTGGTCTGCAAAATTATTTTTTATTGGTTAAGTAGTCCTTAGATCTAGCCCAATGTTTTTCAAATGTTTTCAGACCATGTGCATCATGTGTGAAACTCTTTAATAACTGGAGCACATTTATACGAGCAATTCCAAGCTTATACTGGTGTATTTGAAAATGTACATCTAACTGGCTAGATAGAATTTCTTCAAATGTTGTTGACCACAGATGTCTCAGTCTCAGTGATTAAAAAGTAGTTTATTTGTATTATGTCTTTGCTATTTTGCGCGTATGGTGGATATTGTAAACTCCTGTTTTTGCTCCTGTGTGATTAACAAAGCGATTAACAAAGCAATTAACAAAGCGATTTTTTTAGAAAAAGTAATCGAAGGTGAGTAGAGCACCCAGAGGCTAATAATGGTTTAATATGACTAAGGCTGTAAAATGTGAAGTTATCCTTGATGTGCGACATTGCAAGCGTTCCAAGCATTTTCATGCAAACCACTTACACAATAGTTACTTCCGATTAGCAGGTGCGTAGAATTTGTAGTGGTCTCACTCTGCTCATGGATGTGATGCTGTAACACCCTGTTTACACCGAGTCCACGACTGAGTTGAGACCGAAAAATGGCCTCTGTGGTTTGTCACTCTCACTGACTCCCACTGGGCTTGCAGGCTGGTCACAATGCCTCCATGGTAAGAAAAAAGATCCCTCTTGGTTGCTATCACTCTCCATCAGTCTCCAACAGGTGTGTGAGTGTATTGAACTGTTTAAAACACTCACACAAGGTGTGCAAGCAGTTAACAGATACATGGGTCACATAATCGGTCTTGATATACTCGCACATGTCTCAGCTCTCTCTCAACCTGATCCTGTGGGTTGTAATAGACTTTCAATTGACTCGGCATGGGGTTGCATCAATGATTGCAGATATTAACATATTTTTCACTTGCACAATTCAGTTGCAATGCAAGCTTGGTGTAAATGCAAATAACAGATCACAAAGGACAAAATGTCTGCAAGGACAAAATGTCTGCTGACAAAATGTTGTGATCTTGTAGGTCTTATATACGTCTCAGTCTGGTGTAAAAGGGACCTAGGGGCACTGGGTATGACAGAAGTAAATGCAAATTTTAACCTCTTCATCAACTATGAAAAATATACCATTTGGCTCCAAAAAAAGTGGTTGTGTTAAGGTTAGAGGTTCGGGTGGAACGAACCATTGCAGGCAATGGACCCAAATGCAGGGAGCTGGACATGGAGAAGAGTACAAAGCAAAATATATTTATTTATAATAAATAAAGTAAAGGTGCTGTGCTGGGGTGCCTGCAGTGTGGAGAGATGGCCAGCCTCCTGGCAGTAAAATGAGGGAGCTGCAGGATCCTGAGTCAGTCTTGAAGGATAATATCAACTAAGGTTTCAGGGTTCAGGATCAGGTGGAACACTTGCCTTCGAGACCAAGGACTATGGGGAATAAAGACACACAGGGTGAGTGAATGCACTCATAACACTGGAGCCTCAAAACAGTCACAGTTCATAAAAGGTTTAACACAGGTTGTTTCAGAAGTCAGGAAATAAAGTTCTCTTCTTAAGAAATAAAGTTCTCTGTTCAGGAATTGTTCATAGTTCATAAGTTGTATCCAAAGGTCAGATGTCAAGTGCTGCATGTTGTAATGCAGTTCCAATTAAACAGGACTTGATACAGCTGGGTTCTGAATTGTTTGATATCAGAATGTGTACAGTTCTTAGGAAGAGTTCTTGGAACAGTTCTTTATAATAGCACAGTCACAAACAGGAACGACATAGGACCTCACTGAGACGAGGAGGAACTTAACTGGCAAGTAGTCGAGAGGCGCTCTGCGCCAAGAGCCGAGGAGTTCCAAAGTGACATTGCTGTGCATGTAGTCAGAGCCAGGATCCAGGCCTGCTTGGGAGCCGTACCAGAATCGTCTGGAACATCAGGAAAAGACAGTTTGCTCGAATATGAGAATTAGAGGGAAGGCCAGGTTATCTGAGCTTTTACTGCGGGACGCTTTGGCGTCTTAAGTGCACAGCTGGAAGACGCAGTCAAGGTCATGGGGTGGCGTTCAGGTTTGATCCTCTTGGAGACTGCCTGGATCATCGGAGGTGGCTCTGGAAGCTGGTGGGAAAAATGAGGCAAGCAAGGCAACAGACAAACACGGCACACAAGTATCTGGCAATACATGAACAGAAACTCAGAGTTTAAATAGTCTAAGACTATCAATAATCAGTCACTCATCTGATCAAGGTGTGAAACAAAACTTAGGGTGCCATCTAGTGGAGAAACTAACACATGACAATGGTAAAACAGAGTTAAAACCAGGCTCTGAGGGAAATCCTGACAGGTTGGATCTAATAAAACCCTGTTGAAGAACCCCCCCCCCCCCCCCCCGCATACATCATCACTCCAACATTTGGAGACATTTTGCTAATCTTGTTTTTGTTTGTTTCATTGTGCTTTCTTTTCTTCATCAAATGTTTTTTTAAACCTCACACAATATACACTCAGTTGATTTGGTATTTGAAAAGTGAAATACAAATAAACTTGCCTCAGTGAATCCACACTGTGCAGGAAAACATCTACTCTAAAGGGATCTTATTTGCAGCTGGGAGCTGTTTTTGGCATTTGTCCAGTCCATATCTGAAAGCGTGCTATGTCTGTGAGTCTAAATCCAGAATGGAGAGTTTCCAGGAAGCAGCTAAAAGGCATTGGCCAGAAAGCTGTTTGGCAGCTGACACTCAGTAGTGTGATGACAGGTGCATCGCAACACAGACATACATACAGATACAGCAGAAAGTAAGAATAGAAGAATAAGCTGTGAGCATGTGTTACAAGAGCTGCATGTGCATGATTATTTTCTGGCATAGGTCTTCTTTTATTTTGTGTCTCTTCACATACACTATGTTAGATATCTATGCACAAAGCAATTGTTCATCAGATTCCTTCTGTATTGTGATGAATTATTATTATTAATAATATATTATTAATAAATATAGTGAGGTGGGCTTCATAGATAATTGGCAAAGCTTCTGGGGAAAACCTGGTCTTGTTAGGAGAGACGGCATCCATCCCACTTTGGATGGAGCAGCTCTCATTTCTAGAAATCTGGCCAATTTTATTAAACCCTCCAAACCGTGACTATCCAGGGTTGGGACCAGGAAGCAGAGTTGTAGTCTTACACACCTCTCTGCAGCTTCTCTCCCCCTGCCATCCCCTCATTACCCCATCCCCGTAGAGACGGTGTCTGCTCCCAGACCACCAATAACCAGTAAAAATCTATTTAAGCATAAAAATTCAAAAAGAAAAAATAATATAGCACCTTCAACTGCACCACAGACTAAAACAGTTAAATGTGGTCTATTAAACATTAGGTCTCTCTCTTCTAAGTCCCTGTTAGTAAATGATATAATAATTGATCAACATATTGATTTATTCTGCCTTACAGAAACCTGGTTACAGCAGGATGAATATGTTAGTTTAAATGAGTCAACATCCCCGAGTCACACTAACTGCCAGAATGCTCGTAGCACGGGCCGAGGCGGAGGATTAGCAGTAATCTTCCACTCCAGCTTATTAATTAATCAAAAACCCAGACAGAGCTTTAATTCATTTGAAAGCTTGACTCTTAGTCTTGTCCATCCAAATTGGAAGTCCCAAAAACCAGTTTTATTTGTTGTTATCTATCGTCCACCTGGTCGTTACTGTGAGTTTCTCTATGAATTTTCAGACCTTTTGTCTGACTTAGTGCTTAGCTCAGATAAGATAATTATAGTGGGCGATTTTAACATCCACACAGATGCTGAGAATGACAGCCTCAACACTGCATTTAATCTATTATTAGACTCAAATGGCTTTGCTCAAAATGTAAATGAGTCCACCCACCACTTTAATCATATCTTAGAGCTTGTTCAGACTTATGGTATGGAAATTGAAGACTTAACAATATTCCCTGAAAACTCCCTTCTGTCTGATAATTTCTTAATAACATTTACATTTACTCTGATGGACTACCCAGCAGTGGGGAATAAGTTTCATTACACTAGAAGTCTTTCAGAAAGCGCTGTAACTAGGTTTAAGGATATGATTCCTTCTTTATGTTCTCTAATGCCATATACCAACACAGTGCAGAGTAGCTACCTAAACTCTGTAAGTGAGATAGAGTATCTTGTCAATAGTTTTACATCCTCATTGAAGACAACTTTGGATGCTGTAGCTCCTCTGAAAAACAGAGCTTTAAATCAGAAGTGCCTGACTCCGTGGTATAACTCACAAACTCGCAGCTTAAAGCAGATAACCCGTAAGTTGGAGAGGAAATGGCATCTCACTAATTTAGAAGATCTTCACTTAGCCTGGAAAAAGAGTCTGTTGCTCTATAAAAAAGCCCTCCGTAAAGCTAGGACATCTTACTACTCATCACTAATTGAAGAAAATAAGAACAACCCCAGGTTTCTTTTCAGCACTGTAGCCAGGCTGACAAAGAGTCAGAGCATTATTGAGCCGAGTATTCCTTTAACTTTAACTAGTAATGACTTCATGACTTTCTTTGCTAATAAAATTTTAACTATTAGAGAAAAAATTACTCATAACATCCCAAAGACGTATCGTTATCTTTGGCTGCTTTCAGTGATGCCGGTATATGGCCTCAGACAGTGGACTCATCTCTGTGCTTGTTCTGTTAGACCTCAGTGCTGCTTTTGATACTGCTGACCATAAAATTTTATTACAGAGATTAGAGCATGCCATAGGTATTAAAGGCACTGCGCTGCGGTGGTTTGAATCATATTTATCTAATAGATTACAATTTGTTTATGTAAATGGGGAATCTTCTTCACAGACTAAGGTTAATTATGGAGTTCCACAAGGTTCTGTGCTAGGACCAATTTTATTCACTTTATACATGTTTCCTTAGGCAGTATTATTAGACGGCATTGCTTAAATTTTCATTGTTACGCAGATGATACCCAGCTTTATTTATCCATGAAGCCAGAGGACACACACCAATTAGCTAAACTGCAGGATTGTCTTACAGACATAAAGACATGGATGACCTCTAATTTCCTGCTTTTAAACTCACATAAAACTGAAGTTATTGTACTTGGCCGCACAAATCTTAGAAACATGGTGTCTAACCAGATCCTTACTCTGGATGGCATTACCCTGACCTCTAGTAATACTGTGAGAAATCTTGGAGTCATTTTTGATCAGGATATGTCATTCAATGCGCATATTAAACAAATATGTAGGACTGCTTTTTTGCATTTGTGCAATATCTCTAAAATTAGAAAGGTCTTGTCTCAGAGTGATGCTGAAAAACTAATTCATGCATTTCTTTCCTCTAGGCTGGACTATTGTAATTCATTATTATCAGGTTGTCCTAAAAGTTCCCTAAAAAGCCTTCAGTTAATTCAAAATGCTGCAGCTAGAGTACTGACAGGGACTAGAAGGAGAGAGCATATCTCACCCATATTGGCCTCTCTTTATTGGCTTCCTGTTAATTCTAGAATAGAATTTAAAATTCTTCTTCTTACTTATAAGGTTTTGAATAATCAGGTCCCATCTTATCTTAGGGACCTCATAGTACCATATCACCCCAATAGAGCGCTTCACTCTCAGACTGCAGGCTTACCTGTAGTTCCTAGGGTTTGTAAGAGTAGAATGGGAGGCAGAGCCTTCAGCTTTCAGGCTCCTCTCCTGTGGAACCAGCTCCCAATTCAGATCAGGGAGACAGACACCCTCTCTACTTTTAAGATTAGGCTTTAAACTTTCCTTTTTGCTAAAGCTTATAGTTAGGGCTGGATCAGGTGACCCTGAACCATCCCTTAGTTATGCTGCTATAGACTTAGACTGCTGGGGGGTTCCCATGATGCACTGAGTGTTTCTTTCTCTTTTTGCTCTGTATGCACCACTCTGCATTTAATCATTACTGATTGATCTCTGCTCCCCTCCACAGCATGTCTTTTTCCTGGTTCTCTCCCTCAGCCCCAACCAGTCCCAGCAGAAGACTGCCCCTCCCTGAGCCTGGTTCTGCTGGAGGTTTCTTCCTGTTAAAAGGGAGTTTTTCCTTCCCACTGTCGCCAAGTGCTTGCTCACAGGGGGTCGTTTTGACCGCTGGGGTTTTTCTGTAATTATTGTATGGCTTTGCCTTACAATATAAAGTGCCTTGGGGCAACTGTTTGTTGTGATTTGGCGCTATATAAATAAAATTGATTTGATTTGATTTGATATTACTATTACCCTGTATTTCAGCAAAGTGGCGAGCAGGGTATTGTATTACTGGCTTGTGTTTGTCTATGTGTCTGTGGACAAGATAAGTCAAAAACGGCTGGACAGATTTCCTTCAGTCTAATATGGATAGATATCTTGAGGTAATTAGAGTTTGGAGTACACTGTTCAAAACAGTTAAGGGGCAACTCCAGGTTTTTGACTTAACAAAAATCATATGCTGTGGCGGATATTCAACATGTAATGGACATAATTCACCATACCGTGTGTTTTTCCTGTTTGATATCTGGCAACATGCCTAGATGTGCGAAGCACATACCAAAGTGTCACCACTGGTAGTGAGATCAGGTCCTCTGTTCTGCAGGTGTTCAAATGCCGAGGTGTGCATATTGATGTTTCCTATTTCGACCCATGCATGGATAATTGCCAATGTGTATTCCTGCTGTGCATACGACAAGCTGTCTCGACACCCTGTGGTGTTTTTCTTGTCAGAACTCCTGTGAGGTTAACGGGCAGGGCCAAGCTGTTATAAAAGGTCTGTGAATTGTGTTAAAAAGAGATGAATAAAGTAGCATGCCAGTGCTTTGTCAAAATGGGAAATTGTTGCTCCTTCTTTCAGCTATCCCAATTTCCACAATGTAAAGTAAATGTAAAAAAAAAAAAAAAGACAAGAAATGATTCATTTTCATATTGGATGGATAACACTAAGATTAAATGAAACGGTTGCAAAATTGGCATTAATAAGTGAAAAAAATGATTTTCACCCATTTGTCACATTTTATTTTATTTTATTTATTTATTGTATAGTGCAATAACCAAGAAGCATGGATGGATCAAACCTGGGGGGGTATTACTTAGATTTATGTCTAAAGATGATTAGATTTTGGAGTAGTTTTGTCAAAGAATCCATTGGTCTGAACCCCCCCCCCCCCCCCCCCCCAAAAAAAAAACCAACCAAACAAAAAAAAAAAAAAACTTTTTTTGGTATAGCTCAACAACCAAGTAGTAAATGGATGATCTGGAGTATGAATTTAGATTTTGGTGTAGTTTGCTCAAAGGTCAAAAGCTCAAGGTCAAAGAAAACATTTTCTTGACAACAAAGAAGTCTAGATGCGCAATGATCAAATGTATATACTGATCAGCAAAATATTTGTAAACATAAAGTCAGACAGAAATAATAGTAGTCAAAAACACCATTACATGAATATTTATATTTACTTGCACATTTACATCATGTTTTGCAGAGTGTGCAGGCATCAGCCCTCTAATACCATTTAATTGATATTATTGCTTATGTGCAAACAAATACACACATTCACAGTGCTTTAACAGTCAAAATTGCAATGGCTTTGGCACCAGACATCTTCAGATTTGCGAATTACTAAATTTGTTTCCAAACCTCAGACAAGAGCATCCATTTAACAACATTTGTATTAACTCTGACATAAGCAATACCAAGCTTTAAACTTGATTATGTTTGTATTTGATGGTCATTTTCAATTAGAACGGGTTATTTTTAACAGACCAGCTCTGATTCCAGTGCACCACAACAATTAGACTCAGTATACTTTTCCAGTCCTGGAAATATTGCCAACTGGAAGTAATGCATAAGTTGTAATATGATGTAATATGGGAAATATGTGAACAGTCTGAATCCACCAAGATGCACGTTCCACTGCAGCTCCTCTAAACCTGTTGCAATATGGTGTGTTTCTCTATGATCCTGCAATAACATGCATTCTTATCGCATCATCATGTATAGTAGTGTAAATCTCCAATTCAGCATTATTTATACCTTTTTCTGTACAGCAGACAATTGAGGCAATAAAACAATTAATGCAAACAAAAAAAGCAAGTGATAATATGAGTTAAAAGCCAAGAAATAAAGGTACACTCAATACTCCAGTTTGACTTTCAGAATATCTCATTTTGCTAATCTTTTCACCTTTTTTATAGATTATGTACATTTTTTAAAACAGAAACATGAAAATAGCCCCAGTAGAATTTTAACTGTTGTTCATTTTCTCTAGCTTTATGATGAGAAATGTCTTATTAAACTAACTCTCACATACTCATCAAACCATGAAGTCATGCTGGAATGTTCAACAGTTCCGTCGTGACAGAATTCCTGTCATGTCAATCAGAGTGAAAGGGAAGAAGTGGCTTGTTTATGGAGCCAATGGAGAGGATGTCTACTAACAAGACAAGCTGCAGAGAGTAGGATTCCTATCACCCAAGGAAATGTCAGTCGCCTACTGCTGAGAGTGCTGTGGGCACTAAACAGCCTTCCTGCTATTGTGAGAAATCACTGGGTGTCCACTCTGGGAAAATGCACTTCACCCAAATGTAGCTGATACCCATCTGCAGCTGATTGGTCATTGAAGCAAAAACACATGAATCACATAAAAAAACAAAACAAAAAAAAAACAAAACCCACTAAACTCAGGGCGTTGATGTTCCCAAGCTAATATTTAGAATTGTTGTCACTCTAATTGCAGTTACAATGTATTACATTGGAAAAGCAATAATTACTCAACAGAAAAAAAGAATACAAGTCAATCATGTTGTTTTGTAACATTTTGTCCAAAAACATGGCCCAAAACAGGAGGTTCACCTGTCAGAATCAAGGATTTCAAAGTTAAATATGCAGTATTATCATATACCTATAAATGATACACCAATATGATTGGATAAAACACTAAAGAATAAATAGCAATACACGCTTTTTGGGGACGGGTAATATTTTTCATACCACCCGAGTAATCAGGCAATCCGGACAGCGGAGCGGCGCCATGACGAAGAGGCGCGGTCAGAGGAACTGTGAAATACTGGTGAGTCACTATTAATAATTTCTTACGTGTCCAACCTCGTAGGTTGATCGTTAAAATTAAATTTGTTAGTTCTAAAAGCCATCATAATGTTCTATTTTTTCTAAGGTTTAAACTTTGAGTGTTTACACATACTTCGCAGATTTCGCCTATCGCTGGTTATTTTTAGAATGTAACTCCCGATAAACGAGGGACCACTGTATATGATAAAATCGTTATCAAGTTGTTCACCAATGAATATGGCTTTTTACACCTTTCAGAAAACCATACATTTATCATTTATAGGTATATGATAAAATCGTTATCAATTTTTTTTTATTTTTTTTTACCAATGAATATGGCTTTTTACGAGGTCTATTAGAAAAGTATCCGGCCTTATTATTTTTTTCAAAAACCATATGGATTTGAATCACGTGTGATTACATCAGACATGCTTGAACCCTCGTGGGCATGCGAGAGTTTTTTCATGCCTGTTGGTTACGTCATTCTCCTGTGGGCAGTCTTTGAGTGAGGAGTGGCCCACCCTCTCGTCGATTTTTTTCATTGTTTAGGAATGGCTCAGAGACTGCTGCTTTGTTTGATCAAAATTTTTTCAGAAACTGTAAGGCACAACTGAGTGGACACCATTCGATAAATTCAGCTGGTTTTCGGTAAAAATTTTAACGGCTGATGAGAGATTTTGGTCTGTAAGTGTCGCTTTAAGGATGGCCCACGGCGCCTGACGGCGATCTGTGCTCCGAGGCGGCGTCGTCTCGCAGTTTCAAGCTGAAAACTTCCACATTTCAGGCTCTGTTCACCAACGTCATCGTCAGAGAACAGAGAAGTTTCAGAAGAGGTCGACATGAGGAGTTTATGTGGACATTCCACTGTTAAAGGAGATTTTGTAATGAAAGAATGTGCGGGCAGATTTGCATGTCGGGCCGGACCTGACCGCGGGGGGTCGCGACAGGAAAAACACCTCCATTGGAAACCTTAACAGACAAGTTGGAACATGCCCAGCTGTTAAACAATTTCTCAGATACTCACTTGTTGAAAGCCATCAAAAGCCGCCTGAATTTTACAAATGGTTTTCAACATGGAGGTGTTTTTCCTGTCGCGGCGCAGACGGATTTGCGTCGTCGTCACGGAACCGACTCGGCGAATTTGCCTGCACGTTCTTTCATTACAAAATCTCCTTTAACAGTGGAATGTCCACATAAACTCCTCATGCCGACTTCTTCTGAAACTTCTCTGTTCTCTGACGACGACCTAGGTGAACAGAGCCTTAAATTAGGATGTTTTCAGCTCGAAACAGCCAGACGGACGCCACCTCCGACCGCGCCGCGCCGATCCGCTTTGTGAGCTGTTCTTAAAGCGAAAGAAACTCCACAATCTCTCATCAGCCATTAAACTTTTCACCGGGAACCAGCTGAATTTCTCAAATAGTGTCCACTCGGATATCCCTCACCGGTCCTGAAAACATTTTGATAAAGCAACGCGCGCCGTCTCCAGCAGCACCTTAGACAAAGGATTTCAGCCGAGAGGGCTGGACCAGTGCTCACTCAAAGCCTGCCCACAGGCGAATGACGTCACCGACACGCGTGAAAAAACTCACGCATGCGCACGAGGGTTCAAGCATGTCTGGTGTAAGCGCACGTGAATCAAATCCATATAGTTTTTTTTTTTTTTTTTTTATAAAACTGCCGGTTAGTTTTCTAATAAACCTCGTACACCCTTCAGTAAACCATACAACATTTATCATTTATAGGTATATGATAAAATCGTTATCAAGTTGTTTTACCAATGAATATGGCTTTTTACACCCTTCAGAAAGCCATACAACATTTATCATTTATAGGTATATGAACAACTTGATAACTGATAGTATTTACAGAGTTATGGGTAGAAATGTTGTTGACTTGCTGACTAATTGCCTGACTGACTCCGTTAAGTTCATTATGTATAATTGCAGGTAACACAATATCAGTGCTGTCCTGCTGTTCAAATTCTTATTGCCAAATTAAGCTTTAACAGGCTTATAGAATTAGTTTAAACTTCTTTGTTTATTACACACACAACTTCATTCAGTTTCAGTTGAATTCTACATTCAATTCCATAGTGTGCAATGGCTTAGTCAGTTATATTGTGGTTTCCTTTCTGAGCTCCAAGCAAATCAAAACAAGTCTTCTGTACACATAATCTCCTGCACATCCCTCGATAAGAAATATCTGTAAACACAGGAAGCACTATTTACAAATTCTTTTCTCCGCCCTTTGCTCTTGCTTGTAATTGAATGTAATTAAGGAAATGATTTTGAATTATTTTGACTTCAACACACAGTGGGGGTCTGCCTGATTTTCAGAGGGGCCTGTTTTTGGAATGAGCATTTGTCAGCAGACCCAGAGTTAGCGTTAGGGCTGGTGTTTATTTTATTTTTTTTTAACTGCCATATCCATGTGCTGGATTGCCCCTGGCTGAGCATCAGCCCACCCCTTTATTTGAAGAAACTTGTTCAAAGGGCCCCCCAATTTAATATTTTTATTAAAGTTTATTAAGCACCCACTCAGCGCAGGGGTGGTGGCCAAGTGGTTAATGCACTTGGTTTCAGTGCAGAAGGTTCCGGGTTCAAATCCCACCCCTGCCACATTTCTCCATGTAATGTGGAGTTGTGCCAGGAAGGGCATCCAGCGTAAAACCTGTGCCAATTCAACATGTAGATCCACCTTGGATTTGCTGTAGTGACCCCGAGTGCAAACAAGGGAGCAGCCGAAGGGACTTACTATTAAGCACCCACTCTAAAATAAATTAATTTTATGACCCCAACACGTCATAATAAATAATAACAATAAATGAATAAATAATAAAAATAATGAGTTGTCACAGTGTTTTTTTCTCATCTCTTCTACGTCTTACCTGTAACAACATCATGTGTGCACTGGTAGTGGTCGCATGACAATAACATCAGTTTGAAAGTTTGCAGTCCAAGAGTTGCTGCAGACACTGTGGTGGATTGAGTAATGTGATCAGAACAGATTTAATTAATAATTTGTCTGGTACCAAAAATCATCTAATATGTCAGTTTTTGGTGGATTTTGAACTCTGCTGGAGTGAGTGGACATACACAGATTGCTGGTGTGCATCACTTCTGGATGCGAATAGAAGACAAACAAATAACTCATCCCAGGTAGCAAATGGATCCAGGCCGGATGTAGTCCAACATCTGGTACCAATCCTGAAAACAGATCCGGTCCAGACAATGTTTGCACCCTGGCCCAGATCCGGCATGGCTCCACTTCACAGTTCTGGAACAGATCCGGACCAGATCTGAACTAGAACCGCAAAAGACCAACCATTTACAGCCCATATTTGGTACGGATCTGGGACAGATGTGGTCCGCATCACAGCACCATGGCAGGAACAAGTTTTACAGGGGTACGTTCCGTGGATACGAGGAAACTGATTTGTATCTGTAACACACAGATCAGTGTCCGTGGACATATAAAACTTGTTTGTCATAAAGAAGCAAACCGTTTTGCGATAAGCATTTAAAAAACCTCAGTGATGATCACAATTACAGAGAACACACTAACACTTCCCCTCCTCCCCATGATTCGTGGAGTTTTCACAGCCGTGTTTATAACCACCAATGGATAGTTTCTGCTGAGTGCAGATAAAATTGCTCATTGTTATGCTAACCCCATGTTCCTGCCACAGTGCTGTGATGCGGACCACATCTGTCCCAGATCCGTGCCAGATATGGGCTGTAAATGGTTGGTCTTTTGCGGATCCTGTTCAGATCTGTTCTGGATCTGTTCCAGAACTGTAAAGTGTCAGATCTGGGCCAGGGTGCAAAAATTGTCTGGACCAGATCCATTTTCAGGATTGGTACTGGATGTTGGACTTCATCCGGCCTGGATCCATTTGCTGTCTGGGATGGATGCTCCATTGTTTGGGTATGACCATGACAGGACAAATGAGCTGGAAAATTACACCTAAATGGATGCTTTATCTTTAACAAGGAAAAAACGTACAGCAACAAATGGATTATTTAAGTGCAGAGAGTCGTCTGGTGTTCAACAGGTAGGAACTTTTTAAGCTGCTATCAGAGCCAGGGTTTCCTGTTTTACTATACTAGAACTCTGTGCAAAACAGTTTATTGAAGTAAATTATTGTCCGTGCTGTTATCATTGAAAAATGGCTGCACCTCACATCACCTCCTGCAAGCTGCCACTGCAGACAGAATTTTACTGTGATGGTTGCTATGCTGCCGACATGATGTCCACTGGCAAGCTACGAACAAGTACACAGCAAAACAAACTTGCAACTGTCCTGAAAGTTTTCTGTCTGATGTCTGCTCAAAGTTTTGAGCATGCACACAACTTTCCGATGGACTCACCAGACATCAACTGACATCAACTAACAAGGAACAAATTTAATGAATGAGAAAAGGATTTGTACTGGACAAAAACAGACACAAATGGGTGAGTTATTTGTGATTTTTTTTTTTAACTGTGATGAAATCAGACATTTTATTGAAATGGGCATTCCAACAAATGTAATGTAGAATTTTGTGTGGAATGTCCTGAGCACTTCGATGCAAGAGTATGGTATATTTTTGATGAATCTGAAGAGGTTTTCTTTTTCTGTTGAATCAAAGCTGATTTCTTACACATACGAACATCTTGAATGAATGAATGAATGTCCTCTTCAGCATAAGGTAACATGACCTCTTCAAGTATTCTGACATAGCCAAACTGATCCATGATACCTGGTATGCGATATATAGGCCCAACACCATAGTAGGAGAAACATGCCCATATCATGATGCTTGCACCACCACGCATCACTGTCTTCACTGTGAACTGTGGCTTGAATTCAGAGTTTGGGGGTCATCTCACAAACTGTCTGCGGCCCTTGGACCCAAAAAGAACAATTTTCCTCTCATCAGTCCACAAAATATTCCTCCATTTCTCTTTAGGCCAGTTGATGTGTTCTTTGGCAAATTGTAACCTCTTCTGCACATCTTTTATTTAACAGAGGGACTTTCCGGGGGATTCTTGCAAATAAATTAGCTTCACACAGGCGTCTTCTAACTGTCACAGCACTTACAGGTAACTCCAGACTATCTTTGATCATACTGGAGTTGATCAATGGGTGAGCCTTTGCCATTCTGGTTATTCTTCTATCCATTTTGATGGTTGTTTTCCGTTTTCTTCCACCCGTCTCTGTTTTTTTTGTCCATTTTAAAGCATTGGAGATCATTGTAGATGAACAGCCTATAATTTTTTTGCACCTGCGTATAAGTTTTCCCCTCTCCAATCAACTTTTTAATCAAACTACGCTGTTCTTCTGAACAATGTTTTAAACGTCCCATTGTCTTCAGGCTTTCAAAGAGAAAAGCATGTTCAACAGGTGCTGCTTTCATCCTTAAATAGGGGACACTTGATTCACACCTGTTTGTTCCACAAAATTTACAAACTCACTGACTGAATGCCACACTACTATTATTGTGAACACCCCCTTTTCTACTTTTTTTTTTACTAATAGCCCAATTTCATAGCCTTGGTCTTGTTGGATTTGTGAGAATCTACTGGTACCTTGTTTCCCATGTAACAATAAGAAATATACTCAAAACCTGGATTAATCTTTTTAGTCACATAGCACTACTATTATTCTGAAACTACTGTACTTGCTCATGGAGTGGGTAAGACCTAGATAAGTGGTTCCCAGAGTTTTCCCTTGGAGACTTTCTATTCATATCTAAGAAAGATCGAGATCCTCCTGACCACACAAAAGCTTACACACACACACACACACACACACACACACACACACACACACACACACACACACACACACACACACACACACACACACACACACACACACACACACACACACACATCACGAATGCATGTTTCCTTCCAATTTTGTTTGTTTATGTCAACAAATGACCTTTAATACAACGATCACTGTAATTACAATTCCCTCCCTTTTTAGTTCACACAAAGAAATCAGTAATGCTTTAAGTTATTTTTGATTATCTAGTAAGTGAGATTTTATAACTTTATGTAACATGTGCATTTCTAATTTTGACATACTTAGAGCAGGTGAAACCTCTGAACTTTGTCCACCCATAAGGGAGGTCTTCGTGCCCAGGACTGGAAACGGGGCTGTAGACCTTACACTTGTGTAGAGCGCATTAAGGAGACTCATGTTGTCTTATTTGAAGCATATTTCACCCACAGGAAATCTTGCGCAATGCTATGGCATGAAGAGGGTTATTTTATATGTAAATTCAGAGTTAAGCATTCAGTGTCCAACAGAACTGTTGAGCAAAGTGTCTGACACAGATGTATTGTCCTTTTACAGTGTTCCAGGACTGTAGCAGGAATGAGTCATCATAATGACGTACATGACCTGTGAGCCCAACTCAAGTGACAGTCAACTCATGGAAAATAGAATTTGCTGTTACACAGTTGCATTAAGGGTAAAAAAAAAGTCATTGCAGCCCACCCACAATTTCAAGCACTCAACACAATGGGTTTCAGGAATAGAAAAACCACCCCACTCAGTGCTCATGCACACTGAATAACCACATGAATAAAAAGAAACAAACTGCTTTATTTTGCTCTTTGACAGGTGTGATCAACATGGCCTGTCGGATAAATACTGAATTCAATCAAAAGTTATGTTTGAACTGTTGTTTATTAGGTTTGAACTGTTGTTCACAAAAATGTCAAGTCAGATTAATCATTATTATTTCAGTTATTTCAGGCTTTCTGTAATAATAAGATGACATAATAAGTAAATCAATCAATCAATCAATCAATCAATCAATAAATAAAACAACATTTCTGATTTGGCTGGCTGTTGGGTGTAGCAGGAATGCAGATGTTGTGTACCATTCAGGAGCCAGATACACAAAACTGGGAATAATTATGATCTGAACTGATGAAATCCAGCTGTTGCATGGTAAACAGGCAACAACTCAACAAAGACCGACTGGAGACCGAGAACTGATATATTGTGGTGTACTAACAACTGATGTGCGAACAGAAGAGACAGAGTGAAGCAACATGCTCATTCACACGAACAGGACAGAGTGATCAGGAACTAAAGCGGCACTCAAGTGACAGCCACCACAAACAAACACAATAAACCCCAAACCTCACAACAACAGCGTGAAAGCCATAATGTGTCCTGAACTGTTGCTTGTTGCTGGCAAAAGAAAGATTTCTTGGCATGACTCTCAGTAATGTTTCCCTTGATTATCACAGTAACTACAGTGAGGAAAATAAGTATTTGAACACCCTGTGATTTTGCAAGTTCTCCCACTTAGAAATCATGGAGGGGTCTGAAATTTTCATCTTAGGTGCATATCCACTGTGAGAGACATAATCTAAAAAAATAAATAAATCTGGAAATCACAGTGTATGATTTTTTTAATAATTTATTTGTATGCTACTGCTGCAAATAAGTATTTGAACACCTGTTGAAATCAATGTTAATATTTGGTACAGTAACTTTTGTTTGCAATTACAGAGGTCAAATGTTTCCTGTAGTTTTTCACCAGGTTTGCACACACTGCCAGGCCACTCCAGGACCTTGAAACCCCCAAACACTTAATCACCTCTGATGTGTGCTGACAGCATGTGTCCCTCACCCTTCCTTGCTTCACGGGCTCGATGTGTCAAACCCAGGCGCGGTCCTCAGTGTCTCACAAACGAACATCACAAGGTCGAGTTCCCGGCAGTTCTGCTTGAATCACACATGACTTAAATGCAGAACGCCATCCAATTATCTGCTTCAGCTGAAAGTCTTTAAGGTTGCATGTGAGCACCATTCACAGGTGCTGCACATGATGTTGATGAGGGTGAAGGATTCTTCAGCCAGCACCTTCTCCACAGACAAATCAGTTCTCATGCCACCTGGAGAGCAAAGAAAAGAAAAGAACGCCAAAATATCCAGCCACACCCCCCAACACACAACAGTACCCCCCCTTTAACGGGAAGCCTCCCGGCGACCGAACAGACCAGGCCCGAGAACAGCACCTCCCTCCGGGGTCCTCGTCAGGAAGCAGACAGCACCACGCTCCTAAGGTCCACCACAGACAGCAGGACAGGGCACCGCAGCTGGAAGGCCGGCTGGCATCAACAAAAGCCCCAAAACATTCCCCAGTACAATCCAACACACAGGAAAAAACACAAAACCCACCCCAAAACCTCCCCAGGGGACCGTCCCATCAAACCCCGGGAAGAAAAGAAAAACTCCCAAACGCAAAAAACCCAACACAACCCCACAAACACAATACAAACATAAATGCATAAAAGAAAAATAACAAACAACCCCCCCAGAATGACCTGCAGAGCCCAACCCCCCCCCAGAAGGCCTTTACCGCCAGTTCCAGGAGGAACAGCCAGAACCAGAATCCCACAAAGGTCCCCAGGTGTACATGGAGCAAACGGCACCCCCCAGAGGACCGTACCATCAACCCCAGGAGGTACCCTCCCCACAACCCCGGAACCCCAGACCCGGCCACACTGGCTAGTCGGCCCCAAGCCAATTCCCCCCCAGAGGACCGTCCCATCAACCCTGGAGGCGGAACCCGGAAGGAAACAGAACAAAATCAAAAGTCAACCCCCGGAGGACTACCAAAAACAACCCCGGGGGGATATAAAATGACCGTAAACCCTGTTACCCTCCCCGGCACCCCGAAAGACCCCAGGTCCCTCCCAGAGCCCCTCGGCGGCTCAGTTTTGGCGAACGGCTCAAAACATTAAGCCGGGAAAGGGAACAGGAAAAACTAACCCAGCCCCAACCCCAAGGCGCAGCGGAGAACCGGAAATACGTCCGGTGCCCCAACTCGACCATACCCCAGCCTCTCGGGAGGGGTGGAACTACCGAAATGGCGAACGGCAACAGATCGGCCCACCCCTCTGACTGAGGTATGTCTCCGCTGCACCACACCCCGGCAACACCAATGACGAACGGTACAAAGGCTCACCGAGGCTGGAGTGGAACCGGACCCTAACCAAACCAAGAAAAACGCCCCTAACACCCCCCCCCCCCCCCCCCCCAGGTGCAGAGGTCTTCTGAGAACGCTCAGCGTGACCAACCTGCACCACCCCACAACCCACAAGACAAACGGTCTTGGGGCAAGTGAGGTTGGGGTTAGGGATGTAGGGAAATAAAAAACAACAAAATAAAACGACCCAACAACCCAAACAGAAAATACCTAAAAACACATAAAAACTTAACAATTAAGTTAGCCCAGACGGGCTTCTATCCGCCTAACATTCACTCCACCAGACACGCCTCTGACTCCCCAAACAAATTATAACCCCTATTTAAAGAAAACAAAACATTAACCCGTACTAGATTTTTTTTTTTTTTTATGTGTGTTATTTTGCCTGTCCCAGAACACCTGGAGATACGTCACCGTTATTTTTCTTGATGCTTATATGTCGGGGCAATACAGTAATCTCTGCTCGTCCGAGCTGCATGGGCTCGTCAACAGGAGGAGCCAGAGGTCCCGTCGGAGGAGCCTCAGTGGGGCGAAGAAGAGGCGGCCCAGATCTGTGTCGGGGAAAGCCCCGAGACGAAAAAACCCGCTCTGAAGGCCGCCCTCTCTCGCGTCCACGCTCCTTCATCCGATCATCTAGACGAATCACCAACGATATTAGCTCATCTAAATCGTTTGGCTCGTCACGGACTGCCGGCTCGTCTTTTAATGACTCATTTAACCCATCTACAAACATTCCTCGTAAAGCTGCGGCGTTCCAACCTGACTGAGCAGAAACCAGAGAACACTGCATCAAAAACGAAGCACAGGCTTCGACATCTCCCGCACAAGGCTCCGGACGACAAACAATCGGTTCGGACGCCGAATCTCTGGGTGACGGAGTTATCTGCACCGGTATCGATGGTGCCGCAGCTGGAGCAGCAGGAAGCGGAACGGCTTGCGCTGCAAGCTCCGTAACATGGGCATCTGTTTGTTTAATTTGGTTTGCGAGATGCTGTAATTGCTCCCATATTTTCTCCAAGTGTTCTTGAACTTTTTCGGCAAAAGGAACCGCCTCTGCCGCTGGGTCCATTATGGAATGGCCGGGAACTACTGTTATGTGTCGACGCGGGTTGAGGAGCGGACCTGCGTCAGATGGAACCCAGCGCTACAAATAACCAGAAAAGCGGTTCCAAAAACAATATATTTATTTCACCCGCTGGTGCATAAAAAGTGTAAAAACAGAAATAGCATCCTTCTGGTGGAGTGAAGGCTGGCACGCTCTCCAGTGCCCAAAAGGATCGAAGCCCGGCGCTCCTGGACCCACTACCACCGCCAAACACCCCCCAGGTGGACACGACAAACCGACTCTCTGCGAAGCATAGAAGAGGTGAGGTAAGTTAGCAGTTACAACTAATATCCTTCAAAAGACACACACTATCAGCAACACATTCAGGTCTGTACTTTAAGCTTTATGCAAATGAGCAGCTTCTCACAACAGGTGGAGGATCACTTGTCAGCATGACACAGCAGTGAGAAGCAAGCTGCACAAGTCTCATCACAATTCAAGTATACTGCATAACAAAATACCAAGTTACTATCAACAATTAGTCAAACACTCAATCACCTCTGATGTGTGCTGACAGCATGTGTCCCTCACCCTTCCTTGCTTCACGGGCTCGATGTGTCAAACCCAGGCGCGGTCCTCAGGGTCTCACAAATGAACATCACAAGGTCGAGTTCCCGGCAGTTCTGCTTGAATCACACATGACTTAAATGCAGAACGCCATCCAATTATCTGCTTCAGCTGAAAGTCTTTAAGGTTGCATGTGAGCACCATTCACAGGTGCTGCACATGATGTTGATGAGGGTGAAGGATTCTTCAGCCAGCACCTTCTCCACAGACAAATCAGTTCTCATGCCACCTGGAGATCAAAGAAAAGAAAAGAACACCAAAATATCCAGCCACACCCCCCAACACACAACACATAACAGTTGTTGTCTTCTACCAAGCTGCTTGCCTGTAGTCCATCCCAGCCTTGTGCAGGTCTACAGTTTTGTCCCTGGTGTCCTTAGACAGCTCTTTGGCCTTGGCTATGGTGGACAGGTTGGAGTGTGATTGATTGTGTTGGTGAACAGGTGTCTTTTATACAGGTAACAAGTTCAAACAAGAGCAATTAATACAGGTAAAGAGTGCAGAATAAGAGGGCTTCTTAAAGAAAAATTAACAGGTCTGTGTGAGCCAGAATTATTGCTGGTTGGTAGGTGTTCAAATACTTATTTCCAGCAGTAACATACAAGGGTGATTCTTTAACTACGGGCACTATTGGCCTTGCAAATGTAATTTCAACCACACCATTGCCTTACAATATAAAGCGCCTTGGGGCAACTGTTTGTTGTGATTTGGCGCTATATACATGTGCTCTGATGTCACTGTTTATCTCCATAGAAACTACCCAAACAATCTTTCATACAAACTGTTTAAAGGGACATTACAGTGTTGTGGTGGAAATTACGGCAATAGTGTGGGACAACTACATTTTGTTTAAAAAAATCACAACAGTTGTATGACATTGAATACCCCAATTATGTTTTGATTATTTTACTGATATTTTATTCAGAGATATTTTAAAACATTAGAAAAAACGTTTTTTTACCATTCATTTTTATCATTGAAGATCAAAAGTTTGGGTGTGGGACAAGCACAAAACGGCAATATTTGCATATAATGATGCTGAAAAAAGGTGAAAAAGTCATCATAGACTACTAGAACACTTTCATTGTAAAGATAAGTATAAAAGTGTGAACTTTCCCCTTTTTTCTGTTTTGATCTTCCTCTTCTATACATTTCCTTAATCTTATTTTTATTGTGCCCTTTGTCCTTTCCACTAATCCGGCACTGTGTGGTTGATAAGCACAATGATTTTTGAGATTGACCTGTAGCGCTTCTCCTACGTATTGCACTATTGTATTAACAAAATGCGCTCCATTATCTGAATAAACTGTTTCTGGTATTCCAAATCGTGGAATGATGTCTTTGCACAATGCCTTAGCCACTGTAAGTGCATCTGCATGTTTTGTAGGGAACAATTCTACCCATTTTGAGAAGGCATCAATGTTGGAGTTATTCTGTAGATACACTGTTTTATTTTATCATGCATGTTTTGTGTTCTCTGCTCTGGTAGAATGTAGTTCTCTCTGCTCTGATAAAGTGTACTGATTATGATGTGATGCTTAGTGTTCCAGGCAGATGCAGAACAGCTGATAACTGCGAACGAGATGTGCTGACCTTCGACAATAAGAGTAAAAGAAAGAAACTGTTTTTGCTTACAGCTGCACTTATTGACGTGTGTGTTTATGTTACGGGAAGAAACTTGTCTTGCGTCATTCCCCCACCCTTAGGACAAGTTTTTGTTCATGTGATGAGGGATTCACTAATAAAAAGAGCGAAGCGCAAGCCAGACTTTAGTGTAGCTTTGGTGTACAGCCTGGCCGCACTCCGCGCATAAAATTTGACTTTCTGTCTCACTGGTGGTTCTTGACTCTGTTTGTCTTATCAAGGTTTTAAGAATGTTTGGAGGAGAAAATACCCAACACATACAATATGATCAAAGAACATAATAAGTGCCCGTAGTCTAAGAATCACCCACAAATAAATTATTATACATACAAATTATACATACATTGTGATTTCCGGATTTTTTTTTTTTTTTTAGATTATGTCTCCCACAGTGGACATGCACCTAAGATGAAAATTTCAGACCCCTCCAAGTGGGAGAACTTGCAAAACCGCAGGGTGTTCAAATACTTAATTTCCTCCCTGTATAAAAGCCTTTTTCTCTGCATTACTTTTTAAGCAATCGTTGCTAACATATGAGCATTTATAAACTTATGTCTGATTTTTTTTAAAGCAAAAAAAAAAAAAAAAAAAGACAAACAAGACTCCAAGTGGATGATCTTTTCTTTCTTTGCAGGAGTTTTTTTTAATGGAAGTTCCAGGTTCTAAGCTAATATATTTCTTAAGGAAAATACCGTTTTGATACAAAAAATATATATACACTATATAAAAATCAGTGCATTACCTGTGGTAATGTATTTTGAAGTTGAGTTATATTCTTTTAATTATTTTGAGTGTTTTCAATTGTTATAAATATATGATTACACAGTTACTGTGGACCTTATGTGATACTACTACATTGAACACTTTTGATGGGTATGTCACAGAGTCACAATAATTCACAAGACAATCTTGCATAACAAAAAATAAATAAATACATAAATAAATCCATCTTTCTACAATTTTGTAATTGTGGAACATCAAAATAATATATTTATTTTTCTCTTTTTGCAGTTATAGACACATTTTTGGTCCATTAAAGGTCTGACAAACCATTGGTTATTTCAACAAATGCAGAAGTAAAGTATTCACAGTGCTTCACTTTATACACATTTTGTTATGTTACAGCCTTATTTCAAAATGGATATAATTTTCCCTCAAAAGTCTACAACAATACCCAATAATGATGTGATTTTTTTTTTTTTTTTTTTAGATTTTTGCGAAATTATTACAAATAAAAAAACTGGGAAATCACATGTACGTAAGTATTCACAGTCTTTGGCATGAAGCTCAAAACTGAGCTCAGGTGCATCTTGTTTCCACTGATCATCCTTGAGATGTTTCTACAGCTTAATTGGAGTCCACTTGGGCAGCCGGTTTGCTCTGTATAAGCCTGATCCCGTCAGATCTCAGAAGCTAAGCAGTGCAGCATCTGGTTAGTACTTGGATGGGAGACCTCTTCAGAACACCAGCAGCTGTGTGTATGTTTCTCTGGGTGAAACTGGAGTTGCATCAGGAAGGGCATCAGGCGTGAAACTTGTTCCAATTACCAATGCGGATCTGGCTGTATCTGCTGTGGTGACCCCGTCCTGAGATAGGAGCAGCCAAAATGACAACACACAAATGGAGTCCACCTGGGGGAAATTCAGTTCACTAGACATGATTTGGAAAGGCACAAACCTATCTACATATAAGGTCCCACAGTAGTGCATGTCAGAGCACAAACCAAGTAAAAGGAATTGTCTATAGACCTCCGAGACAGGATTGTCTTGAGGCACAAATCTGGGGAAGGGTACAAAAACATTTCTGCTGCTTTGAAGGTCCCAGTGAGCACAGTGGCCTCCATCATCCATAAATGAAAGATGTTTGGATCCACCAGGACTCTTCCCAGAGCTGGCCACCCATCTAAACTGAGTGATTGGGAGAGAAGCGCCTTAGTCAGGGAGGTGGCCAAGACAAAATATGTCTACCTTTTTCCTCTCCATCCAACCCAGTTTCACGGCAAGTCATGATTCAGCTGCATGAAATATACATTAATCTATTGGTTTGTGATATTATGACGAAAAGCACCTTATTTTCGTCACGGCAGCACAAATTCATTCTAATTCATTCCATGATGGGTGAACTAAATTAAAAGTGAAGGGGGGGTTGGGGGTTATGGAGTGGGGAAGGAGTATGATTTTGTAGGAGCACAAAAAAAAAAAAAAAGACTGGGCTGCTCCATCATATCAGCCAGCTGTCTCACCAGTCATACTGCCAACATTCAAATAGCACAAGCAAAATATTGTGAAGCAGCTTAGACAATATGGTTGAAAGGACACTCAGCAAATGCAGTCTTTGTGAATTCGTGTTGCCATACAGTGCATCCAGAAAGTATTCACAGCATGTCACTATTCCACATTTTATGTTTCAGCCTTATTCCAAAATGGAGTAAATTCATTTTTTTTTTCCCCTTCAAAATTCAAGAATGCCTCTGAAAAATATCCCCACAGCATGATGCTACCACCACCATGCTTCACTGTAGTGATGGTACTTGGTTTTCTCCAAACATGACACCTGGCATTCACACCAAAGAGTTCAATCTTTGTCTCAACAGACCAAAGAATTTTGTTTTTCATGGTTTGAGAGTCCTTTAGGTGCCTTTTGGTAAACTCCAGATGGTCTGCCATGTGCCGTTTACTAAGGAGTCCCTTCTGTCTGGCCACTCTACCATACAAGTCTGATTGGTGGAGTCCTGCAGAGATGATTGTCCTTCTGGAAGGTTCTCCTCTCTCCACAGAGGAATGCTGAAGCTCTGACAGAATGACCATCGGATTCTTGTTCACCTCCCTGACTAAGGCACTTCTCCCCCAGTCGTTCAGTTTAGACGGGCAGCCAGTCCTAGGAAGTGTCCTGCTGGATCCGAACATCTACCATTTATGTGTTGGAGATCTACAGACAATTCCTTAGACTTTGTGCTTGGTTTGTACTCTGACATGCGCTGTTAACTGTTGGACCCTATATGTCAGGGGTAGGCAACCTGTTCCAGAAAGAGCCATGAGGGTGCAGGTTTTCTTTGCAGCCACTGACTCCACCAGGTGATTTTACTGATTAATATCACTTTGAGCAGATGGAATCAGTTAATCAGTGAAATCACCTGGTGGAGTCAGTGGCTGCAAAGAAAACCTGCACCCTCATGGCTCTTTCTGGAACAGGTTGCCTACCCCTGCTATATGTTGACAGGTGTGTGCCTTTCCAAATCAAGTCCAATCAACTAAATTTACCCCAGGTTAACTCCAATTAAGCTGTAGAAACATCTCAAGGATTTCCCCATTGAGGGATGAATAAAGGCTTTTCTTATCTTTTCTTATTTTAATCAGTGGAAACTGGATTCACCTGAGCTCAATTTTGAGCTTCATGGCAAAGGTTGTGAATACTTATATACAAGTCCTTTTTTATCAAATTTGCAACAGTCTCATAAAACCTTTTTTCACATTGTTATTATGGGGGATTGTGTGTAGAATTTTGTAGAAAAAAACTGAATTTCATCCATTTTGAAATAAGGCTGTAACATGACAAAATTTGGAAAAATTGCAACGCTGTGAATACTTTCTGGACACACGTATGGTTCTGTGTGATATCTCTTGCTCTGTCAAAAACCTTATTCTTAACAGCACACAACTCTTCCACCATGTTAAATCCAACATTTCTGACCTTAAGTTCAGGCTTTCAAAGTCAGCCAATGTCACTGGTCATGTAACCCATATTAAGGCACTAGAGATCTTCACATTACTATTTAATATCAACCGAAGGTACCACTTCATTGAAATAGCCATTTTCTCTCTTTCTCTCTCTCTGTGTCTCTCACTCATTCACTCTGTCATTCCACCAGGTTTGGTCCAAATCAGATGAGGTCCTTTCTTGTTACTTTGGTCACAGATGGATTGAGAGACCTACAATTACATATATTTTGCTCACATATATTATCGCTGAACAGGAGTATAACTACCATAGAGCCTTGGGGCAGCTGTTTGTTGTGATTTGGCGCTATATAAATAAAATTGATTTGATTTGATTTGATTTTACCATCAATGCATGATACAAACAAAGGCACCTTAGATACTATGATTTTTTTTTTTTTTTTTTTTTTGTCCAGTGTAAATCACTAATTAAAAATCATGGCCAGTATTTCATTAAATTATTTATATATATATATATATATATATATATATATTACAAATTTGTGAATTAAAGGCAATTACCTGAAGTGTTGTTGCAGTGTTTAACTTTGTCACTTTTCACTTCCATTCTGTGTTTATAATCAGATTTAAAGTGCTCACAGATACTGCCCCAAGGCTAGAGGTGGGCGATACCGGGAAGTTTGGTATTGATCCGATACCAAGTAAATACAGGCCCAGTATCACCGATATTGATACTGATACTTTTTCATATTTAAGCTTCATAGATCCAAAGGATCCAAAAGACCTAGGATAGAATTTCGCCAAACATTGGACTTGACAACAAAATACTTTATTATCACAATCAACATTTTTGTTTAAAAAATATCTGACAAACCACAATACAAGGGTGCGCTGCTCCGTGTTCTGTGACACAGCGCAGCGCTGATCTTACAGACAGATTTAATGAATCTGCGTGAGCAGCAGTCAGTGCGTGCGGGAGAGAAAAAAAGCTTGAGTATCGATCTTTTTACACGAGGATCATTCAATATCAATACCAGCGTTGGTATGGATATTATCGATATTAGGATCATTCCGCCCACCTCTACCCAAGGCTACCTTCATCCACCACTGGACTGACAACTTTCATTCTGAGTCATTCCTGACTTTCTTTTAATCATTCATGTTATGAAGTATTTTGTTGTAAACAGAGGGTAAATAACAACAACAAAAGGTTCAACTTTCTTTCACATCAGTGAGTTTTATCCGTGCTAATTCCCAGCCTTTCTGTGAACCACTGTGGAATTTTGAACAGGATGACTCCCAAATTATGACATGGGAAAAGCCTGTAATTGAAAAATATGAAGTTTGCTGCCCTGCACAGGCTTCTGATAGATAAATACACTTTGGCTGTGAACTTTAGGTGTGGTGAGTGAGGAGGAGAGCAATCCTCAAGACATTTTGTATAGGATGGCCAGGAATGATAAGGCGGCACTAACACAGAGAAAAACATAGATCCAGTTGAGATTTGTCAGCACACACAAAACAGCAGAAAATGTGAAAAAGACAAATCCACATCTGGAGTGCAATCAAAAACCACTGTAAATAAAATCCACTAATATCATTTGTAGTTATGCTAGTTATGCTTGTAGATAAGCTTTTTGAAATGTGTTGCAGGCATCCATTTCAAAATGAGCAAATATTTGCACAAAAACAATAAAATTTATCAGTTTGAACCTTAAATATCTTGTCTTTGTGGTGTATTCAGTTGAATAGAGGTTGAAGAGGATTTGCAAATCATTGTATTCTGTTTTTATTTACATTTTTTTTCACAATGTCCCAACTTCATTGGAATTGGGGTTGTACTGCAACATTTCATGGTGGTTCTGTGAAGGTCTGCCCCCCCAAAAAAAACAAAAAAACAAAACAAATTAACAGCATAGTAGGACTGGAATAGATTGTGAAATCAGGAACAGACACAAGATACCTGCCAACTCAGTGCCTAAAAGAAACTTATAGCAAATGGTGAAAGGAAGTAGGTGGTCCTATTAAAGAGGAATAACAATCTAAGCAGTGGGTAAGGTCTCTGGAAACTTCCTGAGTGTGTGAAATGAATGTTCCCATGGCCTCAATTTGGAACGGGAGCACATTGGACCTCCTGCTGTCTCCTTTTAACAGACTTGTTGAGAATTGTGCTTTCAATGCCTTCTCATTTTTATAGTGGATGTTAGGTTGGTGACATCTTCAAGAGGGTAGAGACTGTGTCAAACTGCAGTTACCAAGCTATAGATGGCAGTCATCAGGTCAGTCTTTATTCAGACGCCATTTCGACAATCTGACTGGAGTCAGATTCAGTCCAGATTGCTTTCTAGTTGAAGAGCATTCTGACCTGTTTTTCGAATCTGGCTCATCCTCCACAAGCATTTAAAGTCAATCCAGATCAAACAGAATGCTTCTGCTTCTTGCATTGTGAGCTTTCACCTTTTTGTACTTGGCTTTGAGGTTATTTATCTTGCCATGGTACTGGCTTGCCATATTCTTGTACCTGTGCATTGATACTGCAGCATTGATGTCCTCGAATACATTCTGATTTCAATACATTCTATCCAACTTGTTTACTTTTCCTGGTCTCCGGATTCTTTTGCAGCCATCACCATGTAATAACAAAGACAAACAAGATGCCTTACAAAGTTTTGGAATGGTTAACTTCAGAATTTAGGAGGAGTTTGGCACAGCTTTTGCACACAACCCCGAAAGCTAACCCCATTAACTCTGAAGTATGACATTATGATCCCCAAGCTAGCCGGATTCAAGTCACATTTGTGTTCAGACCTCAGCAAGTCTGGCTCAAATCTGGCTCAATGCACCTCACGCAGGTAGGTTGTTAGAAAAGAATCTCAGAAAAGCTCCAGAATTAAACCAATTTGAATCAATGAATTTTATTTATGCGGCACACAGAATAACAACACAGACAATAACAGAACTCATGAAAAGAACAACATACAATGAACCTGAATCTGAAGGGGATCATGTCAAAAATAATGTACTGTTTTCCATCACTTGACAATCTACAGTCAGTACCTTCACTGCAAGAGCCACTTGGTACTGAGAAAAGTGTGGTAACTGTTTGCTGACTGGTTAATTGCAGTATTCAGCCAGACCTGACCCACACAGGTTACAGCCTTCTTTTTGGCTCGCAGGTGGCAAAGATGGATGCCAAAAGAAATAAAAAAGACACAACTTTGCTGCAAAATGGGAAGATATCATTGTTCAAGTCCTTAATTTAATTTATTTCATTTATATAGCGCAAAATCACAACAAAGTTGCCTCAAGGCGCTTCACACAAATAAGGTGTTAAGGATTTTATATATATATATATATATATGTTATCACTGTTAAACATTTGTAGCTTTGTCTTCTTTCTCATGAGAACGGTGTTGTGCTGTTTTGCACTTCACCCTGAGAACGTACGTGTTATTCAACCTTGTTTTAGCTTTGTCTTCTTTCTCATGAGAACGGAGATGTGCTGTTTTGCACCTGTCTTAATGCAATCCTGAGAATTCAATTTTGTTTTAGCACTCTGGGGTCAATCTGAACTGGGAATGAAGGACTGGATGTACTTATTGTTATAACATAACTTTGTTTTCGTAGCCGCTAACGACTGGGAGTAAAAGAACTGAAGGTTGAATTTTGACTGATTGTGATGCTTAGTGTTCCAGGCAGATGCAAAACAGCTGATAACTGCAACAGACGAACGAGATGTGCTGACCTGAAGTGTTCTTCCTTACAGCTGCACTTGACGTATGCGTTTATGTTATGGGAAGAAACTTGTCTTGCGTCATTACCCCCACCCTTAGGACAAGTTTCTTGTTTATGTGATGAGGGCGTCTCTTAATAAAAAGAGCGGAAAAGCAGGCCAGACTTTAGTGTAGCCTTGGTGTACAGCCTGGCCGCACTCCGCGCGTAATATTTGACTTTCTGTCTCACTGGTGTTTCTTGACTCTGTTTGTCTTGTTAAAGGTTTAAAAATGTTTGGAGGAGAAAATACCCAACATAAGGTCTAACCTTACCAACCCCCAGAGCAAGCACACAGGTGAGAGTGGTAAGAAAAAACTCCCTCTGATGATTTGAAGAAGAAACCTCAAGCAGATCAGACTCACAGGGGTGACCCTCTGCTTTGGCCATGCTTCCAACACAATTTACAAAGCAAATATACAGGAAATTTTGCAGGTGCACAGGACGGGAAGGTTGCACAAGTAGACACCACTCCAGTCTCTGGATGAAGCCACACCTCAAACAGAGAGAAAAAAACAGAATCAGGCATCGGAAAGACAACCAATACAGTATAATTTGTCAGCATTAAGGAACAAGAAAAACAGAAGAAATAATAAGGTGATCGCCGACCACTAGCCCTAAGCTTCACTAAAAGACCCAGACCTTAAATAAAGTTGAGGCGGCAGCCCGCTCCGTTTCCTCCTAAAATGAATTTAAAAGGGTAAAAAGCAAAGTCACATATTATTCCAGTATGCTAGCCATATGAAAGGGAAAATAAGTGTGTCTTAAATCTGGATTTGAAAGTCTCTACAAAATCTGACTGCTTTATTGATGCAGGGAGATCATTCCACAGAACAGGGGCATGACAAGAGAAAGCTCTGTGACCTACAGACTTTTTATTCACCTTTGGGACACAAAGTAGTCCTGCACCCTGAGAACGCAGAGCCCGTGCCAGTATGTAGGGTTTAAGTAGGTCAGCTAAGTAAGGAGGTGCCAGTCTGTGAGCAATTTTATAGGTTAATAGCCTTAAAATCCTTAATAACCTAAAAATCTGATCTCACAGAGACAGGAAGCCAGTGAAGAGATACCAAAATGGGTGTAAGGTGGTCAAACTTTCTGCTTCGTGTCAAAAGTCTGGCACCAGCATTTTGAACCAATTGGAGTCCCCTAATGCTGGACTGCAGTAAACCAGAAAATAGAACATAGCAGTAGTCCAATCTAGAAGAGACAAATGCATGAATCAGGGTTTTAGCATCAGCCATAGACAGGATGGGATGAATCTTTGCTATATTTTGCAGATGGAAGAAACCAGTCCTTGTAATATCTCTAATATGGAGGTCAAAGGACAACGTTGGATCAAAATTACATCAAGGTTCCTCACTTGTCAGTGTGATTTATGACACACGAGCCTAGGCTAAGCGTTAGCTGGTCAAATTGATGCCGATATCATCGGCTTTTCATTGATGCAAGGCAATCTTCTAAGGATTTTATGTGGATGAGAATACCAGCAGGTATCAGCATGTATAACTGAATATCATCAGCATTGCAATGAAAGGTAATCCCAAAATGCTGCAATATGCGCCCAAGGGGTGGTATGTAAAGGGAGAAAAGCAGGGGGCCTAAGACAGACCCCTGTGGTACCCCGAATTTCATGTCACTAAGGTTAGAGGTAGTGTTATTGTACAAAACACAGTGAAAATAACTGGTCAAGTCTGATGTCAACCATGCAAGGGCATTCCCAGTAATCCCGAAATGATTGTCCAGATTACGAGTTTCGTCAGCACGCCTAGTGAGATACTATCAAATTCTGTAAATCTAGGTAGCACCTCAGTAATGACACCCACCTCAATAGTAGCTCAATAGTGGCTGGGTTGAGGCATGCTGGGATATATTTAAACTAATGTTGTCTGTTTTCTTCTCAAAGTAATCCAAGAACTGCATTTATGTCGCGCTTTTCCATCTGCATCAGACGCTCAAAGCCCTTTACAAATAATGCTTCACATTCACCCCGATGTGAGGGTGCTACCATACAAGGTACTCACTACACACTGGGAGCAACGAGGGGATTAAGGTCCTTGCCCCTTAGTGATTTTCCAGTCAACTTACAGTTGGTTGTCCATGAATAAGTGTTGCCATGGTGTTAAACACAAACTTTGAGTTATGCTTGTTTTTGTTGATCAAATCAGAGTAATAGGTCAGCGTTGCAGCCAGTAGTGCATGCTTATAGTCTAAGATCACACCACATGAGGTGGAATACTTCTAATGTTGAACTACGCCATTTCCTTTCTAGACCTCTAGCCTTATGCTTGAGGTCACGCAAGTAGTCATTGAACCAAGGTGACTGTGTTTTGGGGGGGCGTGGTTTTAATATAGGTGGCACAATCATGTCGAGTGTAGTTTTGAGCGCTGAGTTTAAATTATCCACAAGACTGTCTCCTGATCGTGTCATGCTTTGGCCCTGGACCTGCCCAGAATCAGGTTTTGTCCCCCAGTCTTTGTCTGTTTCCCTCTCTTTGTCCTTCTGTCCGGCCCTGAGTGTTTATTTTCTGTTTTTCCACTTTAGTCTTGGATATATTATCTGTTATACTTCAGCCACGTTATGTTCTAGTTTAGTCTCTGCATTTTATTTTTCTTGCTGCTTAGTCATTCTGTGTTATCACGTCAGGGTTTGGGGACTATCTGTTACACTTAGCCACTTGTTGCGTTCTGTTCTAGTTTAGTCTTCATCCTTTAATTTCTGGTTATTCAGTCACTGTGTTTTGATCACATTAGCCCCTCAGGTTTTTCTCTTACACTTCGGCCACATGTTGAGTTTTCTTCTAGTTTAGATCCAGCCTTTAACCCTTTGGGGCCGACGCCGTTGTAAACAACGGCTAAGACCAACCTTTACTAAATTATAAATAACTTTTGAATGATATGAGATAAAAACTTACTTTTTTTTGCTGAAAAGTTAACTCCGCAGACTTTCGAGCCAGCCATCGGCGATCTTTGTACTCCTCATAGAAGCTGTGCGATGACGTGCGCAATGTGAGTGTCCAATCGGAATTGGTTCACCGTCACATGGTTTTCCAAAATCCAATCATAGGGCAGATTTACCTCACGTGAAAAGCCAAAGATCATTTTCAGGAGTGATATGTTACTAGTTGGCCCGTTTTGAATAGCCCCCTGGGTGCTCCAATGAGTACACTATTAGTACATACTCAGTGTGCCCTGTGCCATTACGCACAGCGATCAGTGAAAGCAGAGGAGCAGACGGAGAGCCTCTGATGACAATCTCACGTGCTCAAACAAAGAGTGTGTAACTATCAGGATTGCTCCACTAGTTTGCATGTGAATGTTACTGGATAACTCTGTTGCTTTCTCTGCGTAAAGCACTGTTTACCATATCAATGGACAACAAAACGCATAGACCATTTTGTATATATATTGTTCAAAATGTGCATTTGTGTTTATTGTTTGAACCTTTTTTTGTACAGTTTTTCACACAAGACCTCAAATTACCTTTATAAAGTGTCAAAACAGTTGTTTATTATATACTCAACAAAAATATAAATGCAACACTTTTGGTTTTGCTCCCATTTTGTATGAGATGAACTCAAAGATCTAAAACTTTTTCCACATACACAATATCACCATTTCCCTCAAATATTGTTCACAAACCAGTCGAAATCTGTGATAGTGAGCACTTCTCCTTTGCTGAGATAATCCATCCCACCTCATAGGTGTGCCATATTAAGATGCTGATTAGACACCATGATTAGTGCACAGGTGTGCCTTAGACTGGCCACAGTAAAAGGCCACTCTGAAAGGTGCAGTTTTGTTTTATTGGGGGGGATACCAGTCAGTATCTGGTGTGACCACCATTTGCCTCATGCAGTACAACACATCTCCTTCGCATCATCCGTGAAGAGAACACCTCTCCAACGTGCCAAACGCCAGCGAATGTGAGCATTTGCCCACTCAAGTCAGTTACGACGACGAACTGAAGTCAGGTCGAGACCCCGATGAGGACGGCGAGCATGCAGATGAGCTTCCCTGAGACGGTTTCTGACAGTTTGTGTAGAAATTCTTTGGTTATGCAAACCGATTGTTTCGGCAGCTGTCCGAGTGGCTGGTCTCAGACAATCTTGGAGGTGAACATGCTGGATGTGGAGGTCCTGGGCTGGTGTGGTTACACGTGGTCTGCGGTTGTGAGGCTGGTTGGATGTACTGCCAAATTCTCTGAAACGCCTTTGGAGACGGCTTATGGTAGAGAAATGAACATTTAATACATGAGCAACAGCTCTGGTTGACATTCCTGTTGTCAGCATGCCAATTGCACGCTCCCTCAAATCTTGCGACATCTGTGGCATTGTGCTGTGTGATAAAACTGCACCTTTCAGAGTGGCCTTTTATTGTGGACAGTCTAAGGCACACCTGTGCACTAATCATGGTGTCTAATCAGCATCTTGATATGGCACACCTGTGAGGTGGGATGGATTATCTCAGCAAAGGAGAAGTGCTCACTATCACAGATTTAGACTGACACGTGCACAAACCATTGCACTGGGATCATACGTGCCTGCCCGTCGGTGCGATGTTTGCGTGGTTAACCCATACGAGCTGTTTTGTCGTGTGTCATTTAGAGTCATTTTTGGAGTAATTTTTGATCAGGATATGTCCTTCAATGCGCATATTAAGCAACGGACTGCTTTTTTGCATTTGCGCAATATCTCTAAAATTAGAAAGGTCTTGTCTCAGAGTGATGCTGAAAAACTAATTCATGCATTTATTTCCTCTAGGCTGGACTATTGTAATTCATTATTATCAGGTTGTCCTAAAAGTTCCCTGAAAAGCCTTACGTTAATTCAAAATGCTGCAGCTAGAGTACTGATGGGGACTAGAAGGAGAGAGCATATTTCACCCTCTCTTCATTGGCTTCCTGTTAATTCTAGAATAGAATTTAAAATTCTTCTTCTTACTTATAAGCTTTTGAATAATCAGGTCCCATCTTATCTTAGGGACCTCATAGTACCATATCACCCCAATAGAGCACTTCGCTCTCAGACTGCAGGCTTACTTGTAGTTCCTAGGGTTTTTAAGAATAGAATGGGAGGCAGAGCCTCAGCCTCTCCTGTGGAACCAGCTCCCAATTCGGATCAGGGAGACAGACACCCTCTCTACTTTTAGGATTAGGCTTAAAACTTTCCTTTTTGCTAAAGCTTATAGTTAGGGCTGGATCAGGTGACCCTGAACCATCCCTTAGTTATGCTGCTATAGACTTAGACTGCTGGGGGGTTCCCATGATGCACTGAGTGTTTCTTTCTCTTTTTGCTCTGTATGCACCACTCTGCATTTAATCATTGGTGATTGATCTCTGCTCTCTTTCACAGCATGTCTTTTTCCTGATTCTCTCCCCTCAGCCCCAACCAGTCCCAGCAGAAGACTGCCCCTCCCTGAGCCTGGTTCTGCTGGAAGTTTCTTTCTGTTAAAAGGGAGTTTTCCTTCCCAAGTGCTTGCTCACAGGGGGTCGTTTTGACTGTTGGGGTTTTTCTGTAATTATTGTATGGCTTTTGCCTTACAATATAAAGCGCCTTGGGGCAACTGTTTGTTGTGATTTGGCCCTATATAAATAAAATTGATTTTATTTTATTTGATTTGATTTGTCATCCTGAGTTGTACTATGTGTGAAGGGGCCCTAAATGTTCAAAATTAACAGTGCTCTAAAATCTATTTTAATTCAGGTTTCGAAGCTACTGTCTGATACTGACATTTTGTTGATGCCGTATGATTATTCCAATATGTATCCCCCTGTAAAACAATAAGGGTGAGAAATCAGGCTGTTTAAACTACAAGGGCATCATGTTACTCTCGATTCCAGGAAAAATCCTGGCTCGAATCTTTCTCAACCGACTCACCCCCATGCTTGCAGAAGAGAACACACCAGAGAGTCAGTGTGGAGTTTGTGTAAACTGAGGCACCACAGACCTTTGACACTGATTTTGGAAAATCCTGGCACATCTCCCAAATTTCTAATGATTCTCCACCAGCTCTATGATGGACATTTAAGGCAAGTTCAAGTGAGCTGGCTTACTGTCAGACTGCTTTCCCATCTCAAATGGTATCAAGCAGGAGGGATACATACTCCTCCCCACAGGTTCTTCACCATGATACTCCATGATGCTAAGTGAAACAATGCTGACGCCATCTATGTTAGATTCTGCAAACACGGTAGCCTCTTTAACTTATTATGTTTACATTCTAAGACCCAGACCCTTGAGCAGCTGGTCCAGGAGCTCTTATTTGCAGATGACTGCGCCCTGATTGGCCACACTGGTGATGCACTCCAGCGTCAACTGATTCTCTAAGGCATCAATGGCTTTTTGGACTCACACCTGAGGAAACAGAGGTATGTATGTACCAGTATCATTGACAGCACTACCCTCTATGGAGTGGAGCACCTCATGTATCTTGAAAGTGTAATTTCCAATGATGCACTTATCTCTTCATTGTCTTTATTTCTTTCCTGACAATTATTGTAATAATAATAATGATTATAATTACATTAATAATATCACTGAATTTAACAAATTACACCTACTAACAAAAAATGATCACCATATGAATAGAAAGTTGACCCTGTGGGCTTTATTCTGCTTCTTTCTTGTAGACAGTCTATTCTTACTTTTTGATCTACAACTTGCCCTTTTATCAGAAATTATAATAGAAATGTATTTTAAAATTTGTCAAAATTGATTGTGTTATGCAACTGTTTGGGTGTGTAACTATGGGTTGCATCTTCAAAGCTGGCTCAGGGCTCTGATGGTTAGTTCTGTCATCTCAGATCCTTCCTGTGCTGAGTTTGCATGGGTTTCCTCCCACATTCCTAAGACATGCAGTTAAGGTTCAGAGTCATTCTACATTGTCAGTAGGTGGGGCTATGACTGCTAGTCTCCTTGTTTGTGAAGAACTCATGACCCTTAAAAGTGGACCACACCTCTCACCCAGAACAAGCTCCAGTTCCCTGGTTTAGCAAACAGGGTAAATGAAACAAAAAAGATTCACTAAAAAAGTAGGGGCACTTAGAGACACCTGAACCTTCTGTGTGACATAAATGATTCATTTGTGATTCAGTGTCACCATGATGACTTGGTGGGACTTTGAGTTTTGATAAATTCTGCCCAAAATTTACTTCATCCTTGACTTATACACAATCCTTCCAACATGTTTAATCCATATAGGTTGAAAAAGGTATGCTATAAAATGATAAAAAAAACAACATGAGTATGACCTTGAGTTTGGCCTTTCAGTGTCAACCAAGGTCAAAAGTCATAGAACCAATAGAACGGTGTTATAGGATCTTATATTCATGTTAATAGTAACTATGGCTGTATCTTCAACCGCTTCCTCAGAATAGCCATTGTAAATCTCTGCTATATTTGCATTGTAACCCATTTTGACCTTAATCTGTGACCTACACTTTCAACCAATTCCTTCCCAGAATTAGATCACTTTGACCTTGATCATCTTCAATAATTCCACCAAATTTGGTACAAATCTAATTTGTTTGTACACACAGACTCAAACAGGACCAAAAGAAACAACTGCCCTACATGCATTACCATTGAATTTCTTAAGTATTGCATTTTCCCAACAGCAATTTAAAATCCACCAACGTCAACACCATAACAAAATAGTTCAATATACAATTAAATCATAAAATCTTACCCACCCGAGGTTAGAAAAAAAATGAATAAAGACAAGTTAAAATCATCAGATTTTTTTTTTTTTTTTACATTTAGCCATAACTAAAACAAACAAACAAACAAAAAAATCCAACAACAACAAAAATAATAATGGCCAATTACTCTAACGGAATGAAGATGTTTCAAGTCTAAATTTGATAAACAGAAACTGACAAAAGTCAGCAGTCGATTATTCCATCTTTAGTGCAGCAACAAAATAGTGATAACTAATAAGTTTAAGTTACCAGAGTAACAGATGTCAGCTCAGTTTGTCAGTTTATATAACTCAGGCTTTGAAATCATCCCAGAACATAGTAGTCAAGCAGAGGAGATAAGTTTTTCAAAATATCATGTTAACTCAGTAAACTCAGCAAACTCAATATTATCTGGCAATCAGGTATTTCAGTAAAACCAACAAATTCATTTTAATGCCCCTCCCCTGTGCACATAGAGTGTAGGACACAGTATGTTGTCATGCTTGTGTCTTTGTGTAAGACACATTCTTGTGAAGATGACCACATTACACCCATTTTTGTTGTGTGGGCCGCCAGAAGAGGAGGTACTGCTGGCCCACCACCAGAGGGCGCCCTGCCTTAAGTGCGGGCTTCAGGCACGAGAGGGCGCTGCCGCCACGGACACAGCCGGGGGTGACAGCTGTCACTCATTATCTCCTGACAGCTGTCACTCATTCATGCTTCATCATCCCACTCCATAAAACCCGGACGTCATCTCCACCTCATTGCCGAGATATCGTCGAACCGTTCAGGTAGTATTCTCAGCCTTAAAAGTAAACTGTATGTCAGTCTGAACTCTTATTTGCAGCCGTTTTCCTGTGGTGTTCCTTGTCTGTGAGACCGGCGTTCGGTGTGACCAGCGACGGAGTCGCTTCACACCTCTACCAGATAAGTGTTTGAGACAGGAGCTGCACGAGTGTGTGTGAGAGGTGGAGGTGGACTCTCCACCATTGTTGCTACTGGGTGTGCACACACCCATATCTTATTGTCTCTGCTCCCTGCCAGCAGTACCAGATCCGACCGTCGAAGACGGTGGCCACCTGGGGACTCGGGACTTGGCGGCTCCAGTATTCTCCGGGTTCGGTGGCGGAGGAAATTGTGTGGTTCCGGTTCATCTCAGGACAGACGTCTTCTATCCTCGAGCCTGCCCACGCGTCACCCTTGTGATTGACTGTCTGTAAATTTCACATTCCTCTGTGCTGTGCTCATTCACAACAGTAAAGTGTTCATATTAGACTCTTTCATTGTCCGTTCATTTACGCCCCCTGTTGTGGGTCCGTGTCACTACACTTTCACAACAGGATATCTCGGCCAATGTCATGGATCCCGAGGGGCGTCACCCATCTGTTGGACAGCCAATGGAAGAGCGGGGTGCACAGGCGTCTGCAGGAGGCGTGCTCGGTGAGCTACAGCAAATCCTCACCGCCTTTACCGCTCGGCTGGATTTGATGACCAAGCAAAATGTCATTCTTAATCGCAGGATGGAGGCTCTCACCGCACAGGTGGAAGCGCGCGATCAGCGCGCTGCTGCGGCTCCTCCTCCTGCCGACCCGGTGCCCGATATTAACGTTCCACTGGTCGTTCAACGAACCCCCCCACCATCCCCTGAAGCATACGTAAGTCCCCCTGAGCCATACGGGGGTTGTGTGGAGACGTGTGTGGACTTTCTGATGCAGTGTTCGCTCGTGTTTGCACAACGACCCGTGATGTACGCGTCTGACGCCAGCAAGGTGGCTTATGTTATTAACTTGCTTCGTGGTGAGGCACGCGCTTGGGCTACAGCGCTTTGGGAGCAAAACTCACGGCTCCTTACCTCTTATACTGGGTTTGTGAGGGAGTTCAGAACAGTGCTTGATCACCCTAACAGAGGAGAGACCGCTTCAACAGTGCTGCTGTCAATGCGACAGGGGTGCCGGAGCGCAGCCGAATATGCAGTCGACTTCCGCATCGCGGCTGCGAGGTCCGGCTGGAATAACGTTGCGCTCCGCGCCGCCTTCGTAAACGGACTGTCGTCAGTCCTGAAGGAGCACCTGGTAGCTAAGGAAGAACCGCGGGATTTAGATGGACTTATCGATCTCGTTATACGGTTAGACAATCGGTTGGAGGAACGCCATCGGGAGCGAGACGAAGGACGTGGCCGGGAGTGTTTTGTCTGCGGTTCTATTGAGCACCTGCAGAGAGACTGCCCCAAGCGGTTAAATCACCAACGCCCGCCCCTAGAAACTGGGCTAAGGGTGGGCCAAGACATTCACGTGGGACATACACATATTTCCACACGACTCCCAGTTACAATCCTAAGCGGGGATTTAACCCTTCAAGCCCCAGCACTGGTGGACACGGGGTCAGAAGGGAAACTGCTGGACAGCAGATGGGCAAGGGAGGTAGGGCTCCCTCTGGTGGCGCTTCCTTCGCCATTGCAGGTGCGGGCACTAGATGGCACCCTTCTCCCTTTAATCATGCACAAGACAACCTGTAACTCTGGTGGTGTCTGGAAATCATCGGGAGGAGATTGAGTTTTTTGTGACTCCTTCTACCTCCCACGTGATTTTGGGTTTCCCATGGATGTTGAAGCACAATCCCCGGATTGATTGGCCGTCTGGGGTGGTGGTTCAGTGGAGCGAAACCTGCCATCGGGTGTGTTTAGGATCCTCGGTTCCTCCTGGTTTACATGCTAAGGAGGAGGTCAAAGTCCCTCCCAATCTGACGGCGGTGCCAGTTGAGTACCACGATCTTGCTGATGTCTTCAGCAAGGATCTGGCACTCGCCCTTCCCCCGCACCGTCCGTATGATTGTGCCATTGATCTGATTCCAGGCGTTGAGTTCCCGTCCAGCAGGCTGTACAACCTCTCACGACCTGAGCGCGAATCAATGGAGACCTACATCCGGGACTCATTAGCTGCCGGGCTGATCCGGAACTCCACCTCCCCGATGGGTGCAGGTTTCTTTTTTGTGGGCAAGAAAGATGGCGGACTCCGTCCATGCATTGATTACAGGGGGCTGAATGAGATTACGGTTCGCAACCGATACCCGTTGCCGTTGTTAGATTCCGTGTTCACCCCCCTGCATGGAGCCAAAATCTTTACTAAGCTGGATCTTAGGAATGCGTATCACCTGGTTCGGATCCGGAAGGGAGACGAATGGAAGACGGCATTTAACACCCCATTAGGTCACTTTGAGTACCAGGTCATGCCGTTCAGCCTCACCAACGCCCCCGCAACGTTCCAAGCCTTGGTTAACGACGTCTTGCGGGACTTCCTGCACCGATTCGTCTTCGTATATCTGGACGATATTCTCATCTTTTCTCCGGATCCTGAGACTCATGTCCAGCATGTACGTCAGGTCCTGCAGCGGTTGTTAGAGAACTGACTGTTTGTGAAGGGTGAGAAGTGCGAGTTCCACCGCACTTCTTTGTCCTTCCTGGGGTTTATCATCTCCTCTGACTCCGTTGCCCCTGATCCGGCCAAGGTTGCGGCGGTGAGAGATTGGCCCCAACCAACAAGCCGTAGGAAGCTGCAACAGTTCCTCGGCTTCGCTAATTTCTATAGGAGGTTCATGAAGGGCTACAGTCAGGTAGTTAGCCCCCTGACAGCCCTGACTTCTCCAAAAGTCCCCTTCACCTGGTCGGATCGGTGCAAAGCCACATTCAAGGAGTTGAAATGACGGTTCTCTACTGCGCCAGTGTTGGTGCAGCCCGACCCTAGCCGCCAGTTTGTGGTTGAAGTGGATGCCTCTGACTCAGGGATAGGAGCCGTGCTATCCCAGAGCGGAGAGACCGATAAGGTTCTTCACCCGTGTGCCTACTTTTCACGCAGGTTGACCCCGGCTGAACGGAACTATGACGTCGGCAATTGAGAACTCCTTGCGGTGAAAGAGGCTCCTGAGGAGTGGAGACACCTGTTGGAGGGAGAGTCTTTGCCATTCACGGTTTTCACTGACCATCGGAACCTGGAGTATATCAGGACCGCCAAGCAGCTGAACCCCAGGCAAGCCCGCTGGTCACTGTTCTTCGGGCATTTTGACTTCTGGATCACCTATCGCCCCGGGACCAAGAACCAGAGATCGGATGCCTTGTCCCGGGTACACAAAGAGGAGTTCAAAACTGCGCTGTCGGATCCACCGGAGCCCATCCTTCCTGAGTCCACTATCGTGGCCACTCTCACCTGGGACGTGGAGAAGATCGTCCGGGAGGCCCTGGAACGAAGCCCGGACCCGAGAACTGGACCTAAGAACAGACTATATGTCCCACCAGAGGCCAGGGCTGCGGTCCTAGACTTCTGTCATGGTTCCAAGCTCTCCTGTCATCCGGGGGTGCGAAGGACCGTGGCAGTTGTCCGGCAGCGCTTCTGGTGGGCGTCTATGGAGGCCGACGTCCAGGAGTACATCCAGGCCTGCACCACCTGTGCCAGGGGCAAGGCTGACCACAGGAAGGTCCATGGACTGCTCCAACCGCTTCCTGTGCCTCATCACCCCTGGTCCCACATCGGCCTGGATTTTGTCACGGGCCTCCCACCATCCCAGGGCAACACCACCATCCTCACGATAGTGGACCGATTCTCCAAGGCGGCCCACTTCGTGGCCCTCCCGAAGCTCCCTACGGCCCAGGAGACAGCGGACCTCCTGGTCCACCACGTCATCCGTCTGCATGGGATCCCTACTGACGTTGTCTCGGATCGTGGTCCCCAGTTCTCCTCACACGTCTGGAGGAGCTTCTGCCGGGAACTGGGGGCCACCGTGAGCCTCTCGTCCGGGTACCATCCACAGACAAATGGACAGGCAGAACGGGCCAACCAGGAGTTGGAACAGACCCTCCGCTGTGTGACATCCGCCCACCCGACGGCCTGGAGCAACCACCTGGCCTGGATCGAGTATGCACATAACAGCCAGGTGTCTTCTGCCACCGGCCTCTCCCCGTTTGAGGTGTGTTTGGGGTACCAGCCTCCATTATTTCCTGTGGTTGAGGGAGAGGTCGGTGTGCCCTCGGTCCGGGCCCACCTTCGGAGGTGCCGTCGGGTGTGGCGCACCGCCCGTTCTGCCTTGTTGAAGGCCCGGATGAGGGCCAAGGCCCATGCAGACCGCCGGCGGTCCCCGGCCCCTGCATACCAGCCCGGGCAGGAGGTGTGGCTATCAACGAAGGACATCCCGCTTCAGGTGCAGTCACCGAAACTGATGGACAGGTTCATCGGACCCTTCCGAATCCTCAAGGTCCTCAGCCCTGCCGCAGTGAAGCTCCAGCTCCCAGCTTCACTGCGGATCCACCCGGTGTTTCACATCTCCAAGATCAAACCACACCACACCTCACCCCTCTGTGCTCCCGGTCCGGCGCCGCCTCCTGCCCGGATCATTGACAGGGAGCCGGCCTGGACAGTGCGCCGGCTCCTGGACGTCCGTCGAATGGGCCGGGGGTTCCAATATCTGGTGGACTGGGAGGGGTATGGACCCGAAGAACGCTCCTGGGTGAAGAGGAGCTTCTTCCTGGATCCGGCCCTCCTGGCCGATTTCTACCGTCGACACCCTGATAAGCCTGGTCGGGCGCCAGGAGGCGCCCGTTGAGGGGGGGGTCCTGTTGTGTGGGCCGCCAGAAGAGGAGGTACTGCTGGCCCACCACCAGAGGGCGCCCTGCCTGAAGTGCGGGCTTCAGGCACGAGAGGGCGCTGCCGCCACGGACACAGCCGGGGGTGACAGCTGTCACTCATTATCTCCTGACAGCTGTCACTCATTCATGCTTCATCATCCCACTCCATAAAACCCGGACGTCATCTCCACCTCATTGCCGAGATATCGTCGAACCGTTCAGGTAGTATTCTCAGCCTTAAAAGTAAACTGTATGTCAGTCTGAACTCTTATTTGCAGCCGTTTTCCTGTGGTGTTCCTTGTCTGTGAGACCGGCGTTCGGTGTGACCAGCGACGGAGTCGCTTCACACCTCTACCAGATAAGTGTTTGAGACAGGAGCTGCACAAGTGTGTGTGAGAGGTGGAGGTGGACTCTCCACCATTGTTGCTACTGGGTGTGCACACACCCATATCTTATTGTCTCTGCTCCCTGCCAGCAGTACCAGATCCGACCGTCGAAGACGGTGGCCACCTGGGGACTCGGGACTTGGCGGCTCCAGTATTCTCCGGGTTCGGTGGCGGAGGAAATTGTGTGGTTCCGGTTCATCTCAGGACAGACGTCTTCTATCCTCGAGCCTGCCCACGCGTCACCCTTGTGATTGACTGTCTGTAAATTTCACATTCCTCTGTGCTGTGCTCATTCACAACAGTAAAGTGTTCATATTAGACTCTTTCATTGTCCGTTCATTTACGCCCCCTGTTGTGGGTCCGTGTCACTACACTTTCACAACAATTTTGGCGTCTCTTCACTGGCTTCCTGTCCCTGTGAGATAAGATTTTAAGGTTCTATTACTAGCCTATAAAATTGTTCACAGACTGGCACCTTCCTACCTAGTTGACCTAATTAAACCCTACGTACCGGCTCGGGCTTTGCGTTCTCAAGGTGCAGGACTACTTTGTGTCCCTAGGGTGAATAAAAAGTCTGCGGGTCACAGAGCTTTCTCTTATAGTGCCCCTGTTCTTTGGAATGGTCTCCCTGCATAGGGATGGGTATTGAGAACCGGTTCCTTTCGGGTATCGTTAAGAAATGATTCCATCCACCGACATCAATAAGCTTTGTGCTTAACGATTCTGTTATCGGTCCTTCAGAGTGGCCGTTGTTTTGGCGGGTGTTTGTCAGGAAAATGATAATTTCTCTACATTGATTACAGACCCTGCAGTGGGTCCTTAATCAACTTTTCTGCAGCGCGGCTTTGCTTTGAACCTTGAACCAATCGAAGCAGTGGTTCGCAGATTGAAGCAATGCTTCGATCGATTGCTTCGTTTATTTCTTTCTTTCGCTTAATTTTCCCCTGCTAAAACCCTAAAGAGCATATGTCTGTGAGTATTATTTACCTTTTCTATGTTAAACCGACCGGTTATGGTCTTCTGAAACAGTTGATGGATGTATTTTATAACTTAAAAACAGTAGCGATGCTAACGTGTTAGCATGTCTATGGCATTTTCAATGTTAAAAGTTAGCATTTAGCAATTGCAGCCGTCATCACGTTCGGGTGCATTTGTTTTCAAATTGTAATATTCCTTAAATTTATTTTTGCTTATATATTAATAATCTAATGATTATTATATACAATTTTAGAGAAAGAGACAAAAAGAACCTGAATAGAAACACAACAGAAAATTTATAATAGCAACTAACAATGAATATAAATAAATACATAAATAAATATATACAGAAATAAATAAGTGTTTCCTGGGAACACCTAGTGACTCTCACACCTCCATTTCATCCCTGTTTTATTTAAGTTTAATGACAGTTTGTTTCGGTCAAACCATATTTTCAGTTTGTTAATTTCTTCAGTGATTTCCTCCAGAACTATCTGCCAAACTAGAAAACTACTGCATCCTACTAAGAGCAGAATACTACTGGAATGAATCTGAATAAGGAAAGTTGTATTTTTTTTTTCTTTCTCTCACCTAAATGGATGCTGCACTCACTCCAGTTTATCGTCTGGAATAGTCCCAGATTGCATTTCAGAGCTTCTAGAATTGAAACATTTTCGTGCAGGTGGTGTTGGGGGGTGATAAAATCTTATCAATACCCATCCTTATCCCTGCATCAATAAAACAGATTCTGTAGAGACTTTCAACTCCAGACTTAAGACACACTTATTTCCCCTTTCGGATGGCTATCATACTGGCAGAGTATGTTACTATGCTTTTTACTCTTTTAAATTCATTTTATTAGGAAACGGAGTGGGTCTTGGCCTCAACTTTATCTAAAGTCTGGGTCTTTTAGTGAAGCTTTGGGCTAGTGGCCGGCGATCACCTTAGTATGTCTTTTGTTTTTCATGTTGCTTAATGCTGACAAATGATACTGTATTTGTTGTCTTTCTGATGCCTGATTCTGTTTTATTTTCTCTCTGTTTGAGGTGCGGCTCCATCCAGAGATGGGTGTAGTGTCTGTCCTGTCCACCAGCAAAATTTCCTGTAAATTTGTTTTGTGAATTGTTTTGTAAATTGTGTTGGTAGCATGGCCAAAGCAGAGGGTTGCCCCTTTGAGTCTGGTCTGCTTGAGGTTTCTTCCTCAAATCATCAGAGGGAGTTTATCCTTACCACTGTTGCCTGTGTTCTTGCTCTTGGTAAGGTTAGACCTTATTTGTGTGAAGCACCTAGAGGCAACTTTGTTGTGATTTGGCACTATATAAATGAAAATAAATTGAAAAAAATGAAATTGAAGATGACCATTTGTGTGTTTTGAAATGCATACCAATGAGTCGGACATGATATTTTGGTAACTAATATACCTCAATCGCACCGAATAGTGCAGATGCAAATATTTACACCATGGATACCTCATATGGAGAGCTTGTAAATATGATTTGCATACATTTTCCTGCTAATCTGCACTTTGCATTCTGGGTTAATCTACAGTATATCCTGGCAACATTTTTTTTTTTAAATCATTGTTTTAATGATAGAAGTTGTCAGAAATAGTTATTTCCAAGAGGAAGTGTGTTGTGAAGGAAGCCAATGACTTCACTCTCTTTTGTAAAAATAACTTCCACCTATGCACGCAGCACATGAGCAGGTGCATCCACTCTCTCTGGAAACACATTGTTGTTTTAACACTGAAAATAGAAATCGTAAATGCATCTGTCAGAGCTGGAGATAAATATTGCTGAAACAGAGGCAGACTTTACTGCAGCTGTGGATGGCTGGTTGAATCATCCAAACAAGCTTCAACTGTTCTGCAGTGTGTTCTGCAACCTCAAAGACAATTCATATATTCAGCCTAAGCTGTTGCATTGTGCGAGAGGTGGAATAAAAACTGGATTTTTCATTGTTTTCAATGAGAAAATGATTTGGCCAATGCTGGCTGTGAGTGGCCTCCACTCATCATGATGTACAAGCCACTTTCAGCTTTGGCTGGTTGATTCAGCAATGACAAATAGACATGCGTTGCGTCATAATGTTATTTGTAATGTTGTTATATGCCACAGAACTAAATATATACAGTTGTATGTAAACATTTGGGCACCCTTGATGATTTCCATGATATTCCTTTATAAATCATTGGTTGTTTGGATCAGCAATTTCAGTTAAATATATCATATAACAGACAGTGATATTTGAGAAGTGAAATGAGGTTTACAGGATTTGCAGAAAGTGTGCAATAATTCTTTAAACAAAATTAGGCAAGTGCATAAATTTGGGCACCCCAACAGAAAAAAAAAATACATCAAAATTTAGGAGATCCTCCTTTTGCAGAAATAACAACCTCTGAACACTTCCTATAGCTTCCAATGAGAGTCTGGATTCTGGTTGAAGGTATTTTGGACCATTCATCTTTATAAAACATTTCCAGTTCGGTCAGGTTTGTTGGTTTCCGAGCATGGACAGCCTGCTTAAAATCACACCACAGATTTTCAATAATTCAGGTCTGGGGACTAAGATGGCCATTCCAGAATGTTGTACTTGTTCCTCTGCATGAATGCCTTAGTAGATTTTGAGCAGTGTTTAGGGTTGTTGTCTTGTTGAACAGTGCAGCCCCGGCACAACTTCAGCTTTGTCACTGATTCATGAACATTTTTCTCAAGAATCTGCTGATATTGACTGGAATCCATGTGACCCTCAACTTTAACAACATTCCCAGTACCTGCACTGGCCACACAGCCGCACAGCATGATAGAACCACAGCAAGTGTAGGTAGCATACCTCAAGTAACTCTGTGGCATGTACACAGAAAAGGCTTCCTCTAGATTACAGCACAGCATATCTTTGTGCAAAGTGCACTGTATAGTTGAATGATGCACAGAGACACTATCTGCAGCAAGATCATGTTGTAGGTCTTTGGAGCAGGTCTGTGGGTTAACTATAACTGTTCTCACCATCCTCCGCTGCTGCTTATCTGAGATTTTTCCTGGCATGCGACTTTGCGCATTAACTAGTAATTTGTCTGTGGTCTTCCATTTCCTCACTATGTTCCTCACAGTGGAAACTGACAGCTGAAATCTCTGAGATAGCTTTTTGTATCCTTCCCCTAAACCATGATGTTGAACAATCTTTGTTTTCAGGTCATTTGAGAGTTGTTTAGAGGCTCCCTTGTTGCCACTCATTAGAAGAGATGCAAAGAGGGGAAACATTTGCAAATGGCCACCTTAAATACCCTTTTTCATGATTGGATTCACCTGTGTAAGGAGGTCAAGGGTCATTGAGCTTACCAAGCCAATTTTGTGTTCCAATAATTAGTGCTAAATGTATTGAAATCAATAAAATGACAAGGGTGCCCAAATTTATGCACCTGTCCAATTTTGTTTAAATAATTATTGCACATAAATACTAGAAACTCCATTTCACTTTTCAAATATCAGTGTTCATCTGGTATATGATATGTTTAACTGAATTTTGTGATCCAGACAACCAATGATTTATAAAAGAAAATCATGAAAATTATCAGGGGTGGCCAAACGTTTGCATACAACTGTAATAACTTGATTTCAACAAGTATATTTTGTTGACTTTCTTGAAAATCAATTGAGGATGCATCATCAAATTACCATTCCCAGAATGGAAAATCAAAATGAAATATGGGTTAATAATGTTCCATGTAAGGCTATGTGATATAACTATATCTATATTTTAGATGATACAAAATGTTTAATGATATTGCCAATATTTTACTCTATAGTCTAACATGAATGCTATGGTTAACAAGGTAGGCTATGCTGGGGGCTTTCTTCAGCCTAACTCGAGCTACCTAACTATTTTCAATATTATTTCTCTTTACATAGTAGACTGTCCATTAACCTCTGAAGAAAGTGATGTGTCAGACCAACATTTATCAAGGTACATCACATACAGTTGGAAACAGACAGCCCATTCCACAATATTATTTAATCACATAGTGTTGGGAATTTTTTCACATTCAAAGACATGCCTGAAAGACTGAAAAACACCCTTGTCTCTCAGGCCATCAGACTGTACAACTCCTCACTTGGTGGGAAGGAGGAGTAACAGGAAGACAGAGGATGGGAAGGAGAGGAACAGTAGTAGCCAGTAAACCAGTACCAATCAGTGTGTCTGGTATTTCTATTTATAATTACAATTTTTTATTATTATGTTTATTTGTAACTCTCACTTTTGATGCTGTGAGTGCTTCTTAGCCTGTGTGATGACATACAATGCTGGTGAAACCTCAATTTCCCTGAAGGAGTCTTCCCAAGAGATTAATAAAGTTCTGTTTAATCTAATCTAATCTAATGAATGCCTGGCATTCAAGGGAAGAAAGCGCATGAACTCAGGATGAAGGTATTGCAAGTAGAAAATATCTTATCTCATAATACAAAAAATGGAAAAAATACTATTATTAAGTGGTTACCATTATTTTAAAGAAACATTTCTTTTCCGGGCATAAAAACAGTTTCTGGATTTGTTTTTGTTCTTAGCGATATATCAGTTGTTTCTGCTTTTCACTTTTTTCCTTGAGCCAATATGAAGCCTTGGTGCCAAGACATCAAGCTTTATATCATATGAACAGGAATAACGTGTGATATTTAAGTTGTACCATGTTGACTTTTTAAAGAGGTCGTCCCTTTTCAATTTTTACTGTTCTGAGTCATAAAAGTAGTTTCCTTATTAGCACTATAATTTTGTTCCCTGGTATTCAAATAAATGATTCACTGTGTTATGTTGCCAGTATGATTATTGAAACAACTTTGGTTTTTCACCCACATGGGACAAATTCATTACATTTTGACAGCAAGACCAAGCAAGCTTCAAAATAACCATACATTTCTGAATGTGTTTTTAATGACAATTTCAAAAAGGTTTCTTCCAAATTCCAGCCAGCCAGTAAAAGCTCTGAAGACAGGGAGTGTTTGGGTGATAGTTGTATTATGTAGACTTTTCCTTGAGCAGCCAATAAGCAAAACAAGACAAAGAGAGAACAATAGAAATAGAAAGTGTGGACAGTGAAGTCCCTACTTTGGACAGGAAACAGGGGAAAGAGAAGGAAGTGTCAAATGTTTTTTTGGGAAGGGATGCAGGTGATACGTGATCAGCTCAGCATTTTTCTTCTTTCATCGCTAAACAAAATGGTTTTGCTCAAGTGAATCGAAGACAGCTTCAGACACTGCAGAATGTAAACAATGAAAAGTCAAAGTCTCCATAGAGGAGGAAGTCATTGTGGTGCCGACTGTCTGCCTGCAGTAATTAAAGGAACACAAAATCAATCAGAGTGAGCAACAGCTTAACGTGATATTCAATTACAGAAAATAATCAAATCAAATTAATTCTGTGCAAATCACCGTAATATTGGCTCTTACTACACAAACTATTTCTGTTTTATTTATGGAAATCTGTGCATTTTCCTTTAAATCCTTCCTTTTAAACTGCACTGTTCTCATTAAAAAAGGAGTTACTGGGTTTTGCATCTGAACTTTTAATATACAGTTGTGTTCAAAAGCCTTATAATAGCTTTGATTTCCATACACACAAATGATAATATTCCTTTTTCTTCACTTTCTGTAAGGTAATAACAAATGTGATCAATTTTTCTTCATGTGTTGATTTGAAATTGAATGTGCAGTGTTCCCAATGCATTTGCATGTATGAAAATAAAAGCTATTATGGCTCTGATTCAACGCGCACTTTGTGGCTGATTTCTGGTCTGATATTTTCCCATATCAGACCGTTACCAATCGGCCCGGATCACGTATCAAATTTGTTACAAACTAGAAAGCTAAAAACATGATTAGATAAACCAAATCAGACATGATCATACCCCATAAATATTTAAACAGCATTGGAAAAAACATACAGAGTGAAAGCTTACCAGACTGGCCAGGCCACTCCGGGACCTTGAAATGCTTCTTACGGACCCCCTCCGTAGTTGCCCTGGCTGTGTGTTTGGTGTCATTGTCATGTTGGAAGACCCAGCCATGAGCCATCTTCAATGCTCTTACTAAGGGAAGGTTGTTTGCCAAAATCTCACAATACATGACCCCATCCATCCTCCCTTCAATACGGTGCAGTCGTCCTGTCCCCATTGCAGAAGAGCACCCCCAGAGTATGATGTTTCAACGACGAGTCGGGCCAAAACACGGAAGACTAGTGGCAGAAACCACTGATCTCTACAAAACAGAACCATGTCACAGGACTGCTCATTTATAGAGCAGTTTTCTGAAGAAAAATCCTTGGAAATGTTTTTGTTGTTTCTTACCTTAAATTTTCTGATTACTGTTTTAAAAAGTTTAGAACACTTGTATTTAAAATAGCTAAATCAATAAATGGTTCTTTAATCTATAAATTAAAACCACCTGTTATTTCAGATTAGATAATTTCTTGTTTAACATAAGGAACCTTGGACATTTATTTTTAGACAAATAAAATAACATGGAAATTTGTACATTTTTTAAGTCTGGTAGATTTGTACTTGATTGTTCAAGCTACCTCAAGGAGAAGTGCTCTGTTTAAGTGATAAATAATAAAATAAGGTGATTAAAATGAAGATATTATATATTTAGCATTTGTTCATTGTTCATTCAGTTTTTTTAAAGTATCGGATTGGGACTCGGTATCGGCTGATACTCAAAATCAGTTGACTCAGAATCGGATCGGGGCCAAAAAACCTGATCGGGACATCCCTAGTATTTGTTGTCTTTCTGATGCCTGATTCTATTTAGTTTTTTCTCCCTATTTGAGGTGCGGCTCCATCCAGAGATGGGTGTGGTGTTTGTTTCTAAATCTCTCCTGTCCTGTGCACCAGCAGCATTTCCTACTTATTTGTTTTGTGAATTGTTCTGTAATTTGTGTCGGTAGCATGGCCCAAGCAGAGAGTCACCCCTTTGAGTCTGGTCTGCTTGAGGTTTCTTCCTCAGAGGGAGTTTTTCTCTACCACTATCACCTGTGTGCTTGCTCTAGGGGTTGATAAGGTTAGACCTTACTTGTGTGAAGCACCTTGAGGCAACTTTGTTGTGATTTGGCGCTATATAAATGAAAATAAATTTAAACATTTTAAAAATAGAATGGCTACCTGGTTGAAGCTATACTGATGCTTACCATTGTGTGAGTGTAAGTAAATCATATGTAGGCCCTGAGGTAGTATTCGTGCTGACGCCTGTGTCTGGATTCTGTTATGTGAAGCAGATGACAGTCTACGACTATCCCTGGGTGGGTTCCCAGTCCATCAAGGCTGGTGCCCATTTATAGCTGGGCAGACTGGAACAATACAGATGAAGTTTCTTGTCCAAGGACACAGACAGATAGTGTGACCGGGAATCGAACACACACGCACACGCGTGCGAGTCAAATTGTACACATGAAGCTTATTCTGAAGCAGCTGCTCTGCACCAAGTGTTTCCCATCTTTGAAGCTGTTTTTCTTCCTCCAGCAAGTGTGCACCTCCATCATGGCAGAAATAGCAGCATGTTGTCTTTTAAAACAAAGTGCCATGCAATGAAAACCAGCTGTAACAACACAGAATTCCCACACAATATAAAATCGTGTGCAATACTGGATATATAAGTGAAGAAACCTCTGACAATATGGGGAACACCAGAAACAATGTTGTCATAGGTGAAACATGAAAAGAGTAACATATCTATTTGCAAACCTTAAAAAGTGCTTTTTGTTTTTCCATCAGCTGACAGTAAGTGGAGCGAAACTGTCACAGATTACAGTGTGCTCATTTTTCCAAAATCAGAACAAGTTTTGCAAGTGCTATAGGTCAACATTTGAACACAAAATCATTCTTAACAGTTTCCAAAAATGCAAAGCACCTGGATATTGGTGAAGTACGTATCAACACCTGAACCCGGGCAGGGAAAAGTACAGCGAGTGGGCTTTGCCTGACAGTGAGGTTTCCATGACAACTGATGACCTAGCAGCATATGTTGGTTGAACCTTTGTCCTACCTCTTCCTGAAAGGCGTTCAGGCAGGGGAACATAGGACGTACACTGCGGGATTTAAAAAAAAAAAATGATGCTACACACAAGCTCCATTTCGGTGAAGAGTTTTTAGTTCACTGTCACGCTGCCATACTGAAATCTGTGAGAGAAACTGAACTGTATGGTGCTGGATAAAATGAGACTTTGTCCTTTGGGTATGACTCTGCTGTAGATACTGAACAAATGGATCTATTGAGGAGAATGTACTCCAGCAAGCAGTGACGCTACTTTGTGCTGACATTAGCAGTGTGGATCACTGCACTAATTAGGACACAAAACAACAAACTGCCTTGTTATTTGCTGCAGTATTAGCATCAATACACATAATGGCCTTTCAGTCTTATGACAAGAGTGCTGGTCTGCCACATATCCTTTTTTTTCTCTCTCATTCAAAATGGTAACATCTTATTTATCAGAGAACAGTTTCTTTTGCAAGGTGACCATCAGTGTAGCTGGCAAATGTAAACTGGTGGTGTTGTGTTTCTGTTGTTCATTTACTTAAATGTTTAATTCAATTTCAATTCACTTATCCAGCACCACATCATAACAAAAGTCAATCAAAGGAGTGCTATGCACAAGTTTTAAAACTCACCCACATGATCAGCAAGCACACTGACAAGAGTGGTAAAGAAAAAAAAACCCTCAGTGATTTTTGATTATTGGAAGAAACCTCAAGCAGACCAGACTCACTCAAGTGACCATCTGCTTTGCTCATACAAACAAATACTCACACACACACACACAAACACACTCATGTTCAACCACGTATCCAAGGTCACAGGGGGTTGGAGCCTCACAGGGCATGGGGCAGGGTACACCTGGACACAGTGCTAGTCTGTCGCAGTTTCACATATAAACAAACACATTCACACCTGTGCACACAATTTTAAAGTTTCCAATTCACCTAACCTGCAAGTCTTTGGATGTGGGAGGAAGCCAGAGCACCCGGAGTGAACGCACGCAAACACGGGGAGAACACGCAAACTCCACACAGAAAGGCCACAGGTGGGAATCAATCCCATGACCTTCCTACTGTGAGGCAATAGTGCTAACTACTAAGCCACCGTGCTGCCCAACAAACAAACAAATTAAAACCTAACAACACAGAATTGTCACATGTGATGCAGCATCACAACAGTGCAGAAATTTATCAGCTGGGCATCCATACACATACAGTAATGAAAGTAAGTATCTGAACACCTGTGAAAATCAATGTTAATATTTGGTACAGTAGCCTTTGTTTGCAATTACAGAGGTCAAACGTTTCCTGTAGTTTTTCACCAGGTTTTCACACACTGCAGCAGGGATTTTGGTCCACTCCTCCATGCAGATCTTCTCCAAATCTTTCAGGTTTGGAGTTTCAGCTCCCTCCAAAGATTTTCTACTGAGTTCAGGTCTGGAGACTGGACAGGCCAGGACCTTGAAATGCTTCTTATGGAGCCCCTCCTTAGTTGCCCTGGCTGTGTGTATTTGGTTATTGTCATGCTGGAAGACCCAGCCATGACCCATCTTCAATGCTCTTACCGAGGGAAGGAGGTTGTTTGCCAAAATCTCACAATACATGACCCCATCCATCCTCCCTTCAATACGATGCAGTCATCCTGTCCCCTTTGCAGAAGAGCACCCCCAGAGTATGATGTTTCCACCCCCATGCTTCACGGCTGGGGTGGTTTTCTTGGGTTGTTCTCATCCTCTAAACATGGTAAGTGAAGGTGATTCCAAAACGCTCTATTCTAGTCTCATCTGACCACATGACCTTCTCCCTTGCCTACTCTGGATCATCCAGATGGTCACTGGTGAACTTCAAACGGGCCTGGACATGTGCTGGCTTAAGCAGGGGGACCTTGCTGCCCTGCAGGATTTTAAACCATGACAGCATCATGTGTTACTAATGTAATCTTTGTGACTGTGGTCCCAGCTCTCTTCAGGTCATTGACCAGGTCATCCTGTGTAGTTCTGAGCTTTCTCAGAATCATCCTTACCCCACAAAGTGAGATCTTGCATGGAATCCCAGACCAAGGGAGATTGACAGTCATCTTGTGTTTCTTCCACTTTCTAATAAATAATCATAACAGTTGTTACCTTCTACCAAGCTGCTTGCCTGTTGTTCTGTAGTCCATCCCAGCCTTGTGCAGGTCTACAGTTTTGTCCCTGGTGTCCTTAGACAGCTCTTTGGTCTTGGCTATGGTGGAAAGGTTGGAGTGTGATTGATTGACTGTGTGAACAGGTGTGTTTTATACAGGTAACAAGTTCAAACAGGTGCAATTAATACAGGTAAAGAGTGCAGAATAAGAGGGCTTCTTAAAGAAAAATTAACAGGTCTGTGTGAGCCAGAATTCTTGCTTTGGTAGGGGATCAAATACTTATTTGCAGCAGTAACATACAAATAAATTATTTAAAAAAAACATACATTGAGATTTTCGGATTTTTTTTATTTTTATTATTTTTTTTTTTTTTAGATTATGTCTCTCACAGTGGACATGCACCTAAGATGAAAATTTCAGACCCATCCATGATTTTTAAGTGGGAGAACTTGCAAAATTGCAGAGTGTTCAAATACTTATTTTCCTCACTGTAATTCACTCTTGGACAGTCTGAAAGGACAGCTTGGAGGTGAAGACCAGGGAACCTGACTGCACCAGTCAATCAGTGATTGCACCAGTGTCAACTATGTCACCAAAATTATGACACTCCCCAATTTCAATCCCAATGCAAATGTTACAGTATGTTCAAGGTTTGATGTGTTGTAGATTCATACCTTGGTTGTAATGAACAGATACTGGGGTTAATATTGGGGTTAATATTGCCTTTCTGGTTGATGAATTCGAAATGCCATTCTTCTCTGACTTCTGCCATCAAAATGGCATTTTCACTCAATGAATCACTGATCACTGGATGTTTCTTCTTTATTTGCACCTTTCTCTGTAGACCCTAGAAGTAGTTGTGCATGAACGTCTCAGTTGACCATAAGTTTGTGAAATAATGAAATTAGCGTATCTGGGACCAACAACCATGCCATGTTCACACTCATTTAAATCACCTTTCTTACTCATTCTGATGCTTGATTTCAACTTCAGCAGCTACCCTTGACCATGTCTTAATGCATTTCATTTCTACCATAGCATTTGCTGATTAGATGTTTAGCTTAATGAGCAGTTGAACTGGTATATCCAGTGAAGTACTGTACAAATGGAGTACATCGAAACACTCATACTATTTTACTATGTAGTGGACAAAAAGCAGTACATTGCAAACAGTACTATCCAAATAGTCAGTTGGCATTTTGAAGATGTCAAATGGTGCAACCTATACAGTGTGCCACTATAAGCATGACAACACAACATTATCCCATGCGGCAGCTGGAATCTGGTACCCAAAGAAGAAGAATGTCTGGGGGTGTGGGATCGTACAAATTTACATATGTAAAGTATCAGGACCCAATAAAAAAAAAAAAAGTTTTTTGGAAAATAGAAATTTGTGCGGCATAATGTATGTAGACATTATGGGGAGTGTCATGGTTAGGTTGAGGGGAGGGGACACACCTACATAATTATTGTATGGCCTTGCCTTACAATATAAAGCGCCTTGGGGCAACTGTTTGTTGTGATTTGGCGCTATATAAAAAAATTGATTGATTGATTGATTGACCTACGCCATGGTTATGGTTAGAGTTAAGAGAAGGGCGAGGATTATAAATAGTACAATGAAAAAAAAAAACTGTGTCACGAAAATGGGGCGATTTTCGTGACAGGGGCATGAAAAAAAATGTGATACTGGGCTTCGGCCAGTTTATAATTCTCTCAGTCAAAGGTTTATTTCTACAGAAATCAAAGGAGGAATGGGAGTTGCTGTCTTGGCTTCAGTGATCATTTCACAATCCATGAGAGCCAGTCTGGTCTCAAACTTCAAATATTCATTTTCAGAAATAGCTGTTGTAACTTTATTAGCCAACAGATCATAAAGCATATCATCCCTCCAATAATCTCATCCAGTCAACATAGAACTGTCCTGTGATTTTCTTGCAAAGGCATGACATTAGATTACAAACATATGGTAAACATACCGTACATACACTGCAAACAGCATTGCCTTTTACACTGTGACATCTATGCGCTCAGTATTTTGAAACTCTTTTCTTCCAACAAGGACATCTAACAGGGTGAGCTTAACCACTTTTATTTTCAGAAAATTAAGAACAAGGAAAAAAATAAGGGTGAGGAAAACCTGAAGTTGAACTTTTTTACTGTTTTCGCAATGAATCAAATTTTGTGTTGAAATAGTGATATGGGCTCACTGAGGATGAAGAGAGATTTATCTGTTTCGCAAGAGGCCTTCTGAAGTGGTCAAAAGTGCAAACTGAATAAACACGTTGCCATCCCTTCAGTCTGCTCAGAAAAAAAAAGTTAAGCAGTAATGAGCTCATAATGGCCCATTGTTGTTTGATGAAGGACAACCCATAGCGGGAAAGGTCAGGCATAATTAAGCTGAATAATGGCTGCATTCCATTTAGTTGTGGAAGGGGTTAGTTATTCACACAGACGAACCAGAAGTGGAACAGAGCTTTTGTTGACATTATGAGTAAAACCTGTGATTTAATTCTCACGGTGACTTCAAATTATGCGCTGATAGTAAGCCCTCTTGTGAACAAACATCATAAAAATGTTATGCAGCATATGCAGGATGTTACGTGCAGCTCATTGGAGCTTTAGTTGTTGAACAGATATTGTCAACGTTCGTGCGAGACATCAGACTTGGGAGGTTGGATGAAGTTTGGAGGTTGGACGACAGTCAAATGGAATGCTGATGTTACGCAAACTACGCAAATGATAAGGAACATCAAGACAGAAGGCAAACAAAATACGCACGAATTGAGGTTGTCGTTGGGATTCGTTAACATTATTCAATGGTTTGAAAATTCTGACGAAGCACCACCTGCAGGAACGAAACTGACAGTTAAACAATGCCAGAAGTCCAGATTTCTTGTTTTGTTGGGGTTTCGTTAGTGTCATGTGACCAGGGCTTAACTCATTCCACAAATTCTACCCACAAAATGAAATATACCTACTTTTCGTAGTTGTACAAACACAGTGCTTTTTTTTAGTTTAACATTTGTTAACATTCTTAAATTATAAGCTCGTCCATGTCACAAAACATTTTGTGAATAAGTAAAATTACTTTTTGCTTCATATATATAATTTGTGCTGTTTTAAATCTAACCAGAATGCAGACTTCCAGTGCAAATAAATGTGTGTGTGTGTATATAGATATATACACAAACACCTCTGGTTTGCATTTATCAAATGTTCAAGGTGCTAAAAACAATATCCCATCCATTCTTTCCACCTTCATCAAACAATTTTCTGTCTGATGCTGGTGAAATTGTTTTTGTTGTTTGATGATTTTATGATTGGGGTGACATCATCAAACACGAATTGCAAACCTGAGATGTGCTAAGAGTTCAACTCATAGAACCAAAGCTTGGTTCACATTATCAAAGCTCAGTTCTCGTTATCTGTATCTGTACAGGTGTTAAAGCATAAACAGTCAACCCAAACATTATCACAACATGGAGCTCGCTTCCTTTTATTTGCTCAGCTGAAGCCTTGGTTGCCGTGGTCCACAGACTCTGTGATGCTCTTGCATTTGCAGGCAGATGAGGAACGTTTGCAGGCAACCATGAGAAGCTCAGGCAAAAGAAACAACTGTTTTCAACAATTCTGATTTCATTTTGACAGCTGTTTTCATGTTTCCATCACCAGTGCTTATTCACACAAAAGGAAGTCTGTAGACCACTGCAGAGCAAAACTGATATCCTTACTGAGTGGTTCATGTGACATATAGACCCAGAACAACATGAGAAACAGCTGCTCTGCATTTGTACCCCGAGAAGAACAAATATTGAAGCATATTCCAACAATCTCGGGGTAACAAACCCCTGCAACCCTGGCTTTCTGTCCACAAACTGGTGAATGTTTGTATGTAATTCAGTCAGCTGTAGCAGGCTCAAACACAGTCCACACTCATAAATCAGTTTTTAATGCTTTCAGGCTTTGATGGTTTAAATGGCCGTCTTTGATCCACCCTGTCTGTATGGCACATGTTTCACTTTCTGATGTTCAAGTCACATCTCACACACATTCCCCGTGGGTCACGGAAGATCCTGAAATCAGAACTAATTCAAACAGAATTTTTGTCAGCACTAATTTAAAATAAACAGATGATCTGCATTATTCAGGATGATTCCAATTTAAATTGCACACAGCCATAACTAAGAATGTTTTTCAAACTTTAACTTTTCTTTGTAATAACCCTGCTGATTCTGTGTCTTTTGCATCTGTACTAAATTTCTTATATTTGATAGTATGTAGCCTTGTTTTGTTATTGTGTTCTATATAGGTCCTGCATGTAAAGTCCTAATTTAAGTTTTTTCTTTCATAAGTCTGTTGGGGTCTTCTTTTCTGTTTGAAGTGCTCTTCCTGTATTTTTAATTGTTTTTATTGTAATTATCTTGCACAATAACTTGTAAAAAAAACACCTTGTACATTATATCAATAATAATAACAAACAACATACATGCTACTTATATGTGCAGACCATGCACTATTCCAAAGACTATAAAATTTATTGTGACCAGTTGTGTAATTGTGAATGACAGCTTTAGCACAGCCTGCTTTTTTTGCTCATTGGCAATGTACGATACGTGTTGCAAATCATTACATTCCTTCATCTGAAAAAACAGTCAAAAAATTCTGATCATACAATATGACAATTCACAATTGTCCATATGTGTGTATGTGTGTGTGTGTGTGTTTACTTCCAAAATAAATATTGCCAGCAGGGCTCTACATAAACTTTACACAGTACGAAACAGTTCTGGATGCTTGGGAAAAAAAGAAATATTTGGTTGTCTTTGGGAAGTTGCTGTTTTTCCCTTTCTGCATGGGTTTTCCTTATCAATTACTGCAGTTCATCAGTGTGCTTCCTGCATTTGTGTGGAGCCAAGAGAGGCTTCTGGCATCCTGCTCACACAGACCCAAGGGGAAATCTTGGAGACAGTGGCTTCAGATTCCAACTGGCTGACCCCAAAATCTTTGTCACATGTTGAACTGAGTGAGCTCTACAGAATAGTTCATGAAATGTGTTGGTTTAATCCTTTCCATAATGACAATTATTTTTCTATAGCCTCTTACAACTTTTTATTGTTCAGTTTTCTGCTCAAACTGTGAAACTTTTAAAACTGTTTAATAGTTTACACACACACACACACACACACACACACACACACACACACACACACACACACACACACACACACACACACACACACACACACACACACACACACACATACATATATATATATATATATATACAACCCCTGGCAAAAATTATGGAATCACCAGCCTCTGAGGATGTTCATTCAGTTGTTTAATTTTGTAGAAAAAAGCAGATCACAGACATGACACAAAACTAAAGTCATTTCAAATGGCAACTTTCTGGCTTTAAGAAACACTATAAGAAATCAAGAAAAAAAGATTGTGGCAGTCAGTAACGGTTACTTTTTTAGACCAAGCAGAGGAAAAATATATGGAATCACTCAATTCTGAGGAAAAAATTATGGAATCACCCTGTAAATTTTCATCCCCAAAACTAACACCTGAATCATATCAGATCTGCTCGTTAGTCTGCATCTAAAAAGGAGTGAACACACCTTGGAGAGCTGTTGCACCAAGTGGACTGACATGAATCATGGCTCCAACACGAGAGATGTCAATTGAAACAAAGGAGAGGATTATCAAACTCTTAAAAGAGAGTAAATCATCATGCAATGTTGCAAAAGATGTTGGTTATTCACAGTCAGCTGTGTCTAAACTCTGGACCAAATACAAACAACATGGGAAAGTTGTTAAAGGCAAACATACTGGTAGACCAAGGAAGACATCAAAGCGTCAAGACAAAAAACTTAAAACAATATGTCTCAAAAATCGAAAAATGCACAACAAAACAAATGAGGAACGAATGGGAGGAAACTGGAGTCAACGTCTGTGACCGAACTGTAAGAAACCGCCTAAAGGAAATGGGATTTACATACAGAAAAGCTAAACAAAAGCCATCATTAACACCTAAACAGAAAAGAAACAAGGTTACAATGGGCTAAGGAAAAGCATTCATGGACTGTGGATGACTTCTTCACAGACTAAAGTTAATTATGGAGTTCCACAAGGTTCTGTGCTAGGACCAATTTTATTCACTTTATACATGCTTCCCTTAGGCAGTATTATTAGACGGTATTGCTTAAATTTTCATTGTTACGCAGATGATACCCAGCTTTATCTATCCATGAAGCCAGAGGACACACACCAATTAGCTAAACTGCAGGATTGTCTTACAGACATAAAGACATGGATGACCTCTAATTTCCTGCTTTTAAACTCAGATAAAACTGAAGTTATTGTACTTGGCCCCACAAATCTTAGAAACATGGTGTCTAACCAGATCCTTACTCTGGATGGCATTACCCTGACCTCTAGTAATACTGTGAGAAATCTTGGAGTCATTTTTGATCAGGATATGTCATTCAAAGCGCATATTAAACAAATATGTAGGACTGCTTTTTTGCATTTACGCAATATCTCTAAAATCAGAAAGGTCTTGTCTCAGAGTGATGCTGAAAAACTAATTCATGCATTTATTTCCTCTAGGCTGGACTATTGTAATTCATTATTATCAGGTTGTCCTAAAAGTTCCCTAAAAAGCCTTCAGTTAATTCAAAATGCTGCAGCTAGAGTACTGACGGGGACTAGAAGGAGAGAGCATATCTCACCCATATTGGCCTCTCTTCATTGGCTTCCTGTTAATTCTAGAATAGAATTTAAAATTCTTCTTCTTACTTATAAGGTTTTGAATAATCAGGTCCCATCTTATCTTAGGGACCTCGTAGTACCATATCACCCCAATAGAGCGCTTCGCTCTCAGACTGCAGGCTTACTTGTAGTTCCTAGGGTTTGTAAGAGTAGAATGGGAGGCAGAGCCTTCAGCTTTCAGGCTCCTCTCCTGTGGAACCAGCTCCCAATTCAGATCAGGGAGACAGACACCCTCTCTACTTTTAAGATTAGGCTTAAAACTTTCCTTTTTGCTAAAGCTTATAGTTAGGGCTGGATCAGGTGACCCTGAACCATCCCTTAGTTATGCTGCTATAGACGCAGACTGCTGGGGGGTTCCCATGATGCACTGTTTCTTTCTCTTTTTGCTCTGTATGCACCACTCTGCATTTAATCATTAGTGATCGATCTCTGCTCCCCTCCACAGCATGTCTTTTTCCTGGTTCTCTCCCTCAGCCCCAACCAGTCCCAGCAGAAGACTGCCCCTCCCTGAGCCTGGTTCTGCTGGAGGTTTCTTCCTGTTAAAAGGGAGTTTTTCCTTCCCACTGTAGCCAAGTGCTTGCTCACAGGGGGTCGTTTTGACCGTTGGGGTTTTACATAATTATTGTATGGCCTTGCCTTACAATATAAAGCGCCTTGGGGCAACTGTTTGTTGTGATTTGGCGCTATATAAAAAAATTGATTGATTGATTGATTGATTGATTGACTAGATGAAAGTCATATTCAGTGATGAATCTCGAATCTGCATTGGGCAAGGTGATGATGCTGGAACTTTTGTTTGGTGCCGTTCCAATGAGATTTTTAATGATGACTGCCTGAAGAGAACATGTAAATTTTCACAGTCATTGATGATATGGGGCTGCATGTCAGGTAAAGGCACTGGGGAGATGGCTGTCATTACATCATCAATAAATGCACAAGTTTACGTTGATATTTTGGACAATTGAAAGGATGTTTGGGGATGTTTCAAGATGATAATGCATCTTGCCATAGAGCAAAAACTGCAAAAACATTCCTTGTAAAAAGACACATAGGGTCAATGTCATGCCATAGGGTCAATGTCAATGAGTAGATCTGATTTGATGCAGGTGTTAGTTTGGGGGATGAAAATTTACAGGGTGATTCCATAATTTTTTCCTCAGAATTGAGTGATTCCATATTTTTTTCCTCTGCTTGGTCTAAAAAAGTAACCATTACTGACTGCCACAATCTTTTTTTCTTGATTTCTTATAGTGTTTCTTAAAGCCAGAAAGTTGTCATTTGAAATGACTTTAGTTTTGTGTCATGTCTGTGATCTGCTACAAAATTAAACAACTGAATGAACATCCTCCGAGGCCGGTGATTCCATAATTTTTGCCAGGGGTTGTATATATACACACACACACACATATATATATATATATATATATATATATATATATATATATATATATATATATATATATATATATACACACACACACACATATATATATACATATATGACATTTTTCAAGGGTGGTAATAAATTAAGCAATGAGCTGGAATGGCGTGTGAGTCCAGAATGTTATTAGAACCTTAGACCTCAACAGTTTTTAGAAGAGGAACTCAACCCTTTTATTTAGTGTTTAATTATGTAATTTTTTTATGTTAATTTACTGGCTTAATGTATTTATAATAGAATATAATGTTTTTATTGTCATTATACACAAGGTACAACAAAATTAAAAGACAACTCCCGTAGTGTAAAGGTGTAAAAGTAAATATAAAAAATATATAAATATAAAAACACAAATAAGAATATATACATGTATTTACAAGGGAGCCAGTAGGTGTATATAAATAGAAGTCTGTGCTATTCATTACATTCACCTTTATAAAAAATAAATGCAATGAATGGTGCAGACTGAAGGCTAATGTGTATTCAATACTCGTATTGCACTTGGGTAGAACATGTTGGTGAGTCTGGATGTGCGGGCCTTGATGGACCGGTACCTCTTTCCTGAGGGCAGCAGTGAGAACAGGCTGTGCCCGGGTGTGAACCATCGAAGCTGATGCTTCTGGCCCTGCGCAGACATCTGGTGTTATAGATGTCTGACAGAGAGGACAACTGCGCTCCTATGATGTTCTGTGCTGACTTCCTGACTCTCTCCAGAGCCTTCTTGTCAGCCTGAGAGCAGCTCCTGTACCACACCAAGATGTTGTTGGTGAGGACGCTCTCTACAGCACACCTATAGAAGGACAGCAGCAGTTCCTGGGACAGGTTGACCTTCCAAAGTGACATTAAAAAGTACAGACGCTGCTGTGCCCTTTTTACAAGGGCATTGGTGTTGGTGCCCCATGTCAGGTCCTGAGAAATGTATGTTCCCAGGAACTTGAAGTCACTGACCCTCTCTATGGTGTCTCCCTGAATGAGAAGGGGGGGAGGAGTCCTCCCTCTTCTGCCTAAAATCTAGCACCAACTCCTTTGTATTTGAGGAGTTAAGTGCCAGGTTATTTAGGGAGCACCAAGTAGTGAGGTTCAGGACCTCCTCTCTGTAGGCCGTCTCATTGTTGTTATGAATCAGCCCAACCACAGTAGTGTCATCCACAAATTTGACAAAGATGCTGCTGCTGTGGGTTGGTGTACAGTCATGGGTGTACAAAGTGTACAGCATGGGGCTGAGCACACAGCCCTGAGGGGCCCCAGTGCTTACTGTCAGCACTGAGGAGTGGTGGGACCCCATCCTGACTGACTGCAGACGGTTGGTGAGAAAGTCTCTGATCCATCTGCAGGTGTGCTCGCCAATGCCAAGACTGCACAGTTTGAACATCAGTCTGCTTGGAACAAGTGTGTTAAAAGCAGAACTGAAGTCCACAAACAACATCCTCGCATAATTGCCAGACTGTTCAAGATGTTGACACACTGTGTGGAGTGGAGGGCTGTGTTGATGGCATCACCTGTGGACCTGTTGGCTCTGTATGCAAGTTGGTGCTGATCAAGGCTGGGAGGCAGTAAGGATTTTATGTGCCTCAGCACCAGCCTCTCATGCACTTCATCACAGTTATAAATTGTTTAGGGTGTTGTTATCATATACACATTATTATTATTATTATTATTATTATTATTATTATTATTATTATTATTATTATTATTATTATTATTATTATTATCATCATCATTATTTTTATTTTATTATTCCTTCTATTTTGTCATTTGATTTTTAAATGGACCACAATGGAAATAAGTGTTTAATATTAAAAGTGTGAGTGCAAGTGCATATAATTATAAATACAACCCAATTCCAATGAAGTTGGGACATTGTGTGAAATGTAATAAAAACAGAATACAATGATTTGCAAATCCTCTTCAACCTATATTCAATTGAATACACCACAAAGACAGGATATTTAATGTTCAAACTGATAAACTTTATTGTTTTTGTGCAAATATTTGCTCATTTTGAAATGGATGCCTGCAACACGTTTCAAAAAAGCTGGGACAGTGGTATGTTTACCACTGTGTTACATCACCTTTCCTTCTAACCACATTTAATAAGCGTTTTGGAACTGAGGACACTAATTGTGAGTGTCATGATTGGGTATAAAAGGAACATCCCCTAAAGGATCAGCCGTTCACAAGCAAAGATGGGGAAAGGATCACCACTTTGTGAAGAACTGTGTGAAAAAATATTCCAACAGTTTAAAAACAATGTTTCTCATCATTCAGTTGCAAGGAATTTAGTGATTCCATCATCTACAGTCCATAAGATTCAGAAAATCTGGAGAACTTTCTACACATACACCAACATTGAATTTGATCCCTCAGGTGGCACTGCATTAAAAACTGACACAATTGTGTAAAGGATCTTACCGCGTGGACTGTGGAACACTTCAGAAAACCACTGTCAGTTAACACATTTCGTCGCTACATCTACAAGTGCAAATTAAAACTCTCCCATGCAAAGTGAAAGCCATACATCAACAACATCCAGAAATACCACCACCTTCTCTGGGCCCGAGCTCATTTGAAATGAACAGGTGCGAAGTGGAAAAGTGTGCTGTGGTCTGATGTGTCCACATTTCAAATTGTTTTTGGCGCAAAGTTTAAAAGCCATCATCTGTGATTATATGGGGGTGTGTTAATGCCCATGGCATGGGCAACTTACACATCTGTGATGGCACCATCAGTGCTGAAAGGTACATCCAGGTTTTGGAGCAACACATGCTGCCATCCAAGCAATGTCTTTTTCAGGGATGTCCCGGCTCATTTCAGCAAGACAATGCCAAGCCACATTCTGAACGTTAAAACAGTGTGGCTTTGTAGTAAAAGCGTGCAGGTACTAGACTGACCTGCCTGCAGTGTAGATCTGTCGCCCACTGAAAATGTGTTGGTGGATTATGAAGCACAAAGTATGACAACGGAGACCCTGGACTGTTGAACAACTGAAGTCGTACATCAAGTAAGAATGGGAAAGAAGTCCACCTACAAAGCTTCAACAATTAGTGTTCTCAGTTCTATTGAGTGTTATTAGAAGGAAAGGTGATGTAACACAGTGTCCCAGCTTTTTTGAAACGTTTTGCAGGCATCCATCTCGAAATGAGCAAATATTTGCACAAAAACAATAATGTTTCGCAGGTTGAACATTAAATATCTTGTCTTTGTGGTGTATTCAATTTAATATAGGTTGAAGAGGATTTGCAAATCATTGTATTCTGTTTTTATTTACATTTTACACAACCTCCCAACTTCATTGGAATTGGGGTTGCATTTACAATTATATGCACTTACACTCACGCTTTTAATATAAAGATGATTTTCTGCCTCCTGCTGGAAAGGCATGTGAGTCCAAAATGTAATTAGCTATGGTAGCTCATTTTCGTAGCTTCTCCAAATCAATTAGTCCTATTAGTGTTCAGTTGTGGCGCTGTTCGTCCTTGACCCAAAATACATAAGCACACCAAACAGCAAATGTCAGCTGTGCTCTGGTTTTCCCTGATTGAAGTTGTGTGTGTGCGCCCATACTCTATGTCACTAAACATGGCCATTTGGTGTGTATTTTCACTCATAAATTCAGAGACTTCAGATGCAGAGAAACAGATAACTTAAATACTTAAAAACATTAAATATATTGTGACACACTTTGTTCTTATAGGTTTTCTTAAACTACCACAAATATGAGAGTTTTCCTGAATACATTTTAAAAATCAGCAGATTCTTGACAACAATGTTCATGAATCAGTGACAATTTTGAAGTTGCACCGGGGTTGGATCTTTCAACAACACAACAACCCTAAACACTGATCAAAATCTACTAATGCATTCATGCACAGGAACAAGTCCAAAGTTCTGGAATGGCCATCTCAGTCCCCAGACCTGAATATTATTGAAAATCTGTAGTGTGATTTTAAGTGGGCTGTCCATGCTCGGAAACCAACAAGCCTGACTGAACTGGAGATGTTTTGTAAAGAAGAATAGTCCAAAATAGCTTCAACCAGAATCCAGACTCTCATTAGAAGATATGGGAAGCATTTAGAGGCTGTTATTTCTGCAAAAGGAGGATCTACTAAATATTGATGTTTTTTTTTCTGTTGGGGGGGGGGGGGGGGGGGTCAGATTTATGCACCTGCTTAATTTTGTTTAAAGAATTAGTACACACTTTCTATAAATCCTATAAACTTAATTTCACTTCTCAAATATCACTGTGTTGGTCTGCTACATGATATATTTAACTGAAATTGCTCATCCAAACAACCAATGATTTATAAAGGAAAATCATGGAAATCATCAGGGATGCCCAAACCTTTGCATACAACTGTACTTATTTCATGCAATAAGATGCAAACTAATTATTTAAAAATCATACAATGTGATTTTCTATTTTTTTCAGATTTTGTCTCTCACAGTTAATGTGTACCTACGATAGAAATTACAGACCTGTCCATTCTTTGTAGGTGGGGAAAAGTAGCTAAATCGATTGTGGATCAAATACTTATTTGTCTCACTGTATACAGGTCCTGTAGGGATGGCAGACTGCATTGTCATGCCCCCACTGTGAATGGAAGCATAATCAGGAGAGTCTCTCTCCGCTCTCTGCCAGTACAGATGAAATTTACAGATGGGCCCACAGAATCCCTGAATTTCCATATTTTTGGTCAAAGGTCACATCCAATTATTTTGGGGCAACTTTGATTAAATAAACACGACCCAAATATTGAGTGGCCCAGCACTGACTTTCCGGCTTACATACCTGGTCCAACCAGAGGAGTCTCTGACACCTCGAAACTCAGATTTAATTAATGTCTCCACTGGTTGTCATGATCTGGCCACGGTTTTTAGTAAGGCAATGGCCAAGTCTTTGCCACATCATCCTTACCACTGCGCAATTGACTTACTGCCTGGAACCACGCCCACAAGAGGCAAACTGTATTCCCTTTCCAGACCTGAATGACAAGCCATGGAGGATTACATGGAAGGGGGTGAGTGGAAAACTGAGTTTAATATGCCTAATGGCCATTATGGATTTTTAATCATGCCATTTTTGTTGTGTGGGCCGCTGAAGAGGAGGTACTGCTGGCCCACCACCACCAGAGGGCGCCGCCGCCCCACAGGAGCAGCCTCGGTAACAGCTGTCACCCATCACCTGAGACAGCTGACGGCAATTATCACTGGGGTATATCAGCAGGACGGCATCTCCACCTCATCGCCGAGATATCGTTCTACCTGGAAGGTAATAATCTCAGCTGACTGCTTGACAGTAACCTTTGTGATTTTTGTGAGTGATTGCAGACTTTTTTCTCCAACGAGAGGTGGAGGTAGCTTCCCTGCCGTACAGGTTGCTGGGTGCAAACGCGCCCACGTTAATTGTGTTCTTGTTCCTCGCCAGCAGTACCAGGTCCGACACGCGGAGGCAGTGGCCACCTGGGAGTTCGGAACTTGGCGGCTCCAGTATTCCCGGGGTCCTGTGGCGGAGGAAACCGTGTGGTTCCGGTTCTACTTTGGAGAGGCGTCTCCTATCTTCGAGCCTGCCCACACGACACCTTTGTGAATTGACCTTTGTCCATTGTTGTAATTTGTTGTGTTTGTTGTGCACGTTCGCAACAGTAAAGTGTTGTTATTTGACCTATTCCATTGTCCGTTCATTTGCGCCCCCTGTTGTGGGTCCGTGTTCCTACACTTTCCCAACAATTTTGGTCTCACTAACACTCAGAACTTGGTTAATGATGGTCTCAGGGACATGCTTAACTATTTTGTGTGTGCGTATTTAGATGACATCCTGACCTTCTCTCCCGATTAAGAGACTTGTGAATAGCATATCCAATCCGTCCTACAGCGATTACTCCAAAACCAGCAGTACGCGAAGGCAGAGAAATGCAAGTTTCATAAGTCCTGTATCTTTTCTGGGGTTCATGCTGGCTGAGGGGGAGGTCAGGATGGACCGGGTCAAGGTGAGAGCTGTGGCAGAATGGACCATGCCACACAACTGCAAGGAGGTGCAGATATTCCTGGGTTTTGCACATTTCTACTGCAAGTTTATTCGTAATTTCAGTACATTAGCTTATCCCTTTGTTTGGTCTCTGAAATGTGACACGGCATTTCAAGGACTCAAGAAAGATTTCACATCTGCTTCGGTACTGCTCTTCCCCAATCGCAGCCAGCAGTTCGTGGTCAAGGGTGACGCTTCTGACATTGGGATAGGGCTGTTCTTTTGCAAATGAGCGCCGCTGATGGTAAGATGCACCCATGTGCTTATTTGTCCAAACAGTTGTCTCTGGTGGTGACTGCAATGATGACTGCAAGCTGCTGGCTGTTCAGGTGGCCCTGGAGGAGTGATGCCATTGGTTGGAGGGGTCCAGATGCCGTTTTGGTGTGGGACGACCACAAAAATTTGGAATATCTACATTCTCCTCACGTCTCAATGCTAGGCAGCTCTGCTGGGCTTTGTTTTTCAGCTGCTTTGACTTTGTGCTGTCTTATCGCCCCAGTTCAAACAACACGAAACCTGATTCACTTTCCCACTCATTTGATCTTGATTTACATAGTCATGACGCCAAGACCATTATACCTGAAAAGTGTTTCATCTCTGTTCTTACCCTAGACATTGAAGCCAAGGTCAAAGTGGCTGCAGAAACACTTATATCTCCTACTGATTGTCGTCGGGATAAATTGTATGTGGTGGACTCGCTAAGGCGGGAGGTGATTGAATGAGCTCATGCTAATAAGTTGTCCTGCCATCCAGGGATTAATAAGACTTATTCAGCAGTGGTTCTGGTGGGCAGGTACATGGTGTCAGAGATTATACAGATACTTTATTGTCATTGAAACAAGTATAATGAAAGGTAAGGTGCAAGCCTTTCAGTGCAAATATAAACCTGAGTAAACCACATGCAGAATATATATATATATATATATATATATATATATATATATATATATATATATATATATATATACATACACAAGGTCTGTTAGAAAAGTATCAGACCTTTTTATTTTTTGCAAAAACCATATGGATTTGAATCACGTGTGATTGCATCAGCCAAGCTTGAACCTTCGTGCGCATGCACGTGTTTTTTCACGCCTGTCGGTTGCGTCATTCGCCTGTGAGCAGGCTTTGTGTGAGCAGTGGTCCACCCCTCTTGTCGGATTTTTATTGTGAATAAATGTCTGAACGATTTGGAGCTTTGCTGCATCAAATTTTTCCAGAAACTGTGAGAGACCTCCAGCTGGACACCATTCGGAAAATTTAGATGGCTTTCAGCGACGATTTTATGGGGATTACACAGATTAAGGAGTGCTCCAGCCGCTTTAAAGACCGTCCACAGTGTCTGAGAGCGCGGCGCGCTCTGAGCGCCGATCGACAGGCTCAAACCCCGCTGAAACAACCAGATCATTTCCAGCGTGAAGGCTTTGTTGATCCGGGACGTCGCCTGACTTTCACAAAAAAGGCAGAAGGCGTGGACATCAGCACTTTTTCGGCACATTCTACTGTTAGAGTTTTTTCATGGAAAGAGAAGCGGAGGGATGCGCCACGGAACCGCTCATGGAACGGGACAAAACCACCTCCGTGTTGGTCAGGTGGCTTTCAGACGGCTTCCAGTTGCTTTTCAGTCGTGTGAGTATCTGAGAAATTGTGCATGAGCTGGTCATGCCCCAACATGTCCTGTGAGGCTTCATCATGGCGTTGCTTTGCGCCATGCGGCTCTGCCGCGAGGCACGGAATTCCTCCGCACATCTGTCTCAATGTGCCGAAAAAGTGCTGATGTCCACGTCTTCCGCAATTCCTGTGCTAGTCAGAGGACATCCCGGATAAAACACAGCGTCCAGTTTAGAAATGAACAGTACATTCCACTGTTACAGGAGTTTTTGTCAAGGAAAGAGGAGCAGAGGAAATCCGTGCCTCGCGGCGGAGCCACATGGTGCAAAGCAATGCTGTGATGAAGCCTCACAGGACATGTTGGGACATGTCCAGCTTATGCACAATTTCTCGGATACTCACACGACTGAAAAGCAACCGGAAGCCGTCTGAAAGCCGTCCTGTGAGACCAACACGGAGGGGGTTTTGTCCCGCGCGATGAATGGCACGGTGGCGCAATCCTCCGCTTCTCTTTCCATGGAAAAAAACTCCTGTAACAGTAGAATGTGCCGAAAAAGTGCTGATGTCAACGCCTTCTGCCTTTTTTGTGAAAGTCAGACGACGTCCTGGATCAACAAAGCCTTCACGTTGGAAATGATCTGGTTGTTTCAGCGAGGTTTGAGCCTGTCGATCGGTGCTGCAGGTGGTCTTTAAACCGGCTGGAGCACTCCTTAATCTGTCTAATCCCCATAAAATCGTCGCTGAAAGCCATCTAAATTTTCCGAATGGTGTCCAGCTGGAGGTCTCTCACAGTTTCTTGAATAATTTGATGCAGCAAAGCTCCAAATCGTTCAGACATTTATTTGCAATAAAAATCCGACGAGAGGGGTGGACCACTGCTCACACAAAGCCTGCTCACAGGCGAATGACGCAACCGACAGGCGTGAAAAAACTCACGCATGCGCACGAAGGTTCAAGCTTGGCTGATGCAATCACACATGAATCAAATCCATATGGTTTTTGCAAAAAATAAAAAGGTCCGATACTTTTCTAACAGACCTTATATATATATATATATATATATATATATATATATATATATATATAAATCACTCCAAGCAAGCTGGTCTACACAGTCTTTCAGGACCCGTCCCAAGATGCCATCAGGGCCTGTTGCTTTGCAGGGGTTGACATCCCTTGCAACCATAAATTATGCAGCTGAGATTCCTGTATTTGCGGAATTCGCAAAGGTCAGTTAGCCCCAGTGCAATGGCTGAGCCTCACTTTGGGTGAACCACCTTCTTGATCATGGTGTCATGCCAGGAAAACTTGTGAGCTGGCCCACAGGTCTCTCATCAAGTTGTTGGTCATATACAAGTCAACTGCGGATGGCTCCATCTTCTGTTCCAGACCAGAGGGCTTGCTTGTCCACTAAGCACTTGCTGCTCAAGGTGGATTTGAAGAAGTTCACTCCCTGGGTTGTTGGACCCTTCACTGTTTCCAAGGCTGTTCACCCTGTGGCTGTCTAGCTCAAACTGCCCAGGGCCATGCATGTCCATGTGATGTTCCACAGCCCACAGCAGACAGGTAAAGCCAGTGATGACCAGCTCGCTTTGCCTAATGATTCCTGTGTTCCAGCTGTTCTTGCTAATCAGAAGCTTGTTATGACTGACTGATTCCTTCTTGTACATTAGGTCACCACTATATTTATTTATGTATTTATTTATTTTTGTGGAAAGCAATGTTGGACGTCTGGGCTTCAGACAGGCTCGCCAGTGAATGAATTAGAATGGAGCAAAGTGATCCATCTAGATCCCATTTAAACCCACAAAGTACCTCAAATAAATAAGCATATTTATTGACAGAAACATCCTGTGCTTCAGTACAAGGCAGATCAATGTAAAACTGACCAAAAGATGATGTAATTTCAACTTCACACATTTTTAAGGAATGCATAGCTGTGTGTGTACGTGTGTTTGTCGTATGTGTATGAGTATCTCTAAGAATCTTTTTAAAAAAAATTCTAATACGAGACTGCTGTGGAGCTCCAATGAAAGCCATCAACCCACCTCAGCTTCACTGACCTCAGCCTCCACATTCAACACCTTCCTTTCCTTTGGCAATGATGGTGAGGTTCTTTCATATGATTATTTATAGTTTAGAGGAAGTTATGAAATAGAGTAGGCGTTTACTAAAAGCTCATTCACTTGTAAGGTTTCAGTCAATCAATCAATCAATTTTATTTATATAGCGCCAAATCACAACAAACAGTTGCCCCAAGGCACTTTATATTGTAAGGCAAGGCCATACAATAATTACGTAAAAACCCCAACGGTCAAAACAACCCCCTGTGAGCAAGCACTTGGTGACAGTGGGAAGGAAAAAAATCCCTTTTAACAGGAAGAAACCTCCAGCAGAACCAGGCTCACGGAGGGGCAGTCTTCTGCTGGGACTGGTTGGGGCTGAGGGAGAGAACCAGGAAAAAGACATGCTGTGGAGGGGAGCAGAGATCAATCACTAATGATTACATGCAGAGTGGTGCATACAGAGCAAAAAGAGAAAGAAATGGGAACCCCCCAGCAGTCTAAGTCTATAGCAGCATAACTAAGGGATGGTTCAGGGTCACCTGATCCAGCCCTAACTATAAGCTTTAGCAAAAAGGAAAGTTTTAAGCCTAATCTTAAAAGTAGAGAGGGTGTCTGTCTCCCTGATCTGAATTGGGAGCTGGTTCCACAGGAGAGGAGCCTGAAAGCTGAAGGTTCTGCCTCCCATTCTACTCTTACAAACCCTAGGAACTACAAGTAAGCCTGCAGTCTGAGAGCGAAGTGCTCTATTGGGGTGATATGGTACTATGAGGTCCCTAAGATAAGATGGGACCTGATTATTCAAAACCTTATAAGTAAGAAGAAGAATTTTAAATTCTATTCTAGAATTAACAGGAAGCCAATGAAGAGAGGCCAATATGGGTGAGATATGCTCTCTCCTTCTAGTCCCTGTCAGTACTCTAGCTGCAGCATTTTGAATTAACTGAAGGCTTTTCAGGGAACTTTTAGGACAACCTGATAATAATGAATTACAATAGTCCAGCCTAGAGGAAATAAATGCATGAATTAGTTTTTCAGCATCACTCTGAGACAAGACCTTTCTAATTTTAGAGATATTGCGTAAATGCAAAAAAGCAGTCCTACATATTTCTTTAATATGGGCATTGAATGATATATCCTGATCAAAAATGACTCCAAGATTTCTCACAGTATTACTAGAGGTCAGGGTAATGCCATCCAGAGTAAGGATCTGGTTAGACACCATGTTTCTAAGATTTGTGGGGCCAAGTACAATAACTTCAGTTTTATCTGAGTTTAAAAGCAGGAAATTAGAGGTCATCCATGTCTTTATGTCTGTAAGACAATCCTGCAGTTTAGCTAATTGGTGTGTGTCCTCTGGCTTCATGGATAGATAAAGCTGGGTGTGGTGGCCAAGTGGTTAATGAGCTTGGTTTCAGTGCAAAAGGTTCCGGGTTCAAATCCCACCCCTGCCACATTTCTCCATGTAATGTGGAGTTGAATCAGGAAGGGCATCCGGCGTAAAACCTGTGCCGATTCAACATGCAAAACCACCTTGGATTTGCTGTTGCAACCCCGAGTGCAAAACAAGGGACCAGCCGAAGGGATTTACTTTTATCATCTGCGTAACAATGAAAATTTAAGCAATGCCGTCTAATAATACTGCCTAAGGGAAGCATGTATAAAGTGAATAAAATTGGTCCTAGCACAGAACCTTGTGGAACTCCATAATTAACCTTAGTCTGTGAAGAAGATTCCCCATTTACATGAACAAAGTGTAATCTATTAGATAAATATGATTCAAACCACCGCAGCGCAGTGCCTTTAATACCTATGGCATGCTCTAATCTCTGTAATAAAATTTTATGGTCAACAGTATCAAAAGCAGCACTGAGGTCTAACAGAACAAGCACAGAGATGAGTCCACTGTCTGAGGCCATAAGAAGATCATTTGTAACCTTCACTAATGCTGTTTCTGTACTATGATGAATTCTAAAACCTGACTGAAACTCTTCAAATAGACCATTCCTCTGCAGATGATCAGTTAGCTGTTTTACAACTACCCTTTCAAGAATTTTTGAGAGAAAAGGAAGGTTGGAGATTGGCCTATAATTAGCTAAGATAGCTGGGTCAAGTGATGGCTGTTTAAGTAATGGTTTAATTACTGCCACCTTAAAAGCCTGTGGTACATAGCCAACTAATAAAGATAGATTGATCATATTTAAGATCGAAGCGTTAAATAATGGTAGGGCTTCCTTGAGCAGCCTGGTAGGAATGGGGTCTAATAGACATGTTGATGGTTTGGAGGAAGTAACTAATGAAAATAACTCAGACAGAACAATCGGAGAGAAAGAGTCTAACCAAATACCGGCATCACTGAAAGCAGCCAAAAATAACGATATGTCTTTGGGATGGTTATGAGTAATTTTTTCTCTAATAGTTAAAATTTTATTAGCAAAGAAAGTCATGAAGTCATTACTAGTTAAAGTTAAAGGAATACTCGGCTCAATAGAGCTCTGACTCTTTGTCAGCCTGGCTACAGTGCTGAAAAGAAACCTGGGTGTTGTGTGTTGGGGGGTTTGGCTGGACATTTGGGTGCTGTTTTCTTTTCTTTGCTCTCCAGGTGGTATGCAAACTGATTTTTTCTGTGGAGAAGGTGCTGGCGGAAGAGTCCTTCACCCTCATCAGAACTATTGGCTGCACCTGTGGTTGATGCTCATGTGCAGACTTAAAGACTTTCAGCTGAAGCAGATAATGAAATGGCGTTCTGCATTTAAGCCATGAGTGATTTGAGCAGAATTGCCGGGAACTCGACCTTGTGACGTTCGGTTGTGAGACGCTGAGGACCGCGCCAGGGTTTGACACATCGTGCCTGTGAAGGAGGACGGGTGAGGGACACATGCTGTCAACACACATCAGAGGTGATTATCGTCTGAATAATCGTTAATAGTAATTTGGCATTTTGTTACGCAGTATATTTGAACATTGATGAGAATTGTGCAGTTTGCTTCTCACTGCCGTGGCGTACGGATTGATGATCCTCCACCTGTTGTGAGAAGCTGCTCATTTACGTAAGGCTTAAATTCAGACCTGAAAGTGTTGCTGATAGTGTGTGCCTCTGAAGGATATTTGTTGTAGCTCTGTTGACCTCACCTTTTCCGTCCTTCACAGAGTCAGTTTGTCGTATCCACCTGGGGGGTGTTCGGCGGTGAATCTGAGTCCAGAAGTGCCGGGCTTTGATCCATTTGGGCGCTGGAGAGCGCGCCATCCTTCACCTTGCCAAGACAGCTGACTATTTATGTTGTACACGGCAGTGAGAAGCAAACTGCACAATTCTCATCAATGTTCAAATACGAGGTCTGTCCATAAAGTATAGGTCCTTTTTATTTTTTTCAAAAACTATATGGATTTCATTCATATGTTTTTACGTCAGACATGCTTGAACCCTCGTGCGCATGCGTGAGTTTTTCCATGCCTGTCGGTGACGTCATTCGCCTGTGAGCACTCCTTGTGGGAGGAGTTGTCCAGCCCCTCGTCGGAATTCCTTTGTCTGAGAAGTTGCTGAGAGACTGGCGCTTTGTTTGATCAAAATTTTTTCTAAACCTGTGAGACACATCGAAGTGGACATGGTTCGAAAAATTAAGCTGGTTTTCAGTGAAAATTTTAACGGCTGATGAGAGATTTTGAGGTGATACTGTCGCTTTAAGGACTTCCCACGGTGCGAGACGTCGCGCAGCGCTCTCAGGCGGCATCATTAGCCTGTTTCAAGCTGAAAACCTCCACATTTCAGGCTCTATTGATCCAGGACGTCGTGGGAGAACAGAGAAGTTTCAGAAGAAGTCGGTTTCAGCATTTTATCCGGATATTCTGTTGTGTGTGGGCCGCCAGAAGAGGAGGTACTGCTCCAATAGTTCTGATGAGGGTGAAGGACTCTTCCGCCAGCACCTTCTCCACAGAAAAAAACAGTTTGCATACCACCTGGAGAGCAAAGAAAAGAAAACAGCACCCAAACGTCCAGCCAAACCCCCCAACACACAACACTGGGGTTGTTCTTATTTTCTTCAATTAGTGATGAGTAGTAAGATGTCCTAGCTTTACGGAGGGCTTTTTTTATAGAGCAACAGACTCTTTTTCCAGGCTAAGTGAAGATCTTCTAAATTAGTGAGACGCCATTTCCTCTCCAACTTACGGGTTATCTGCTTTAAGCTGCGAGTTTGTGAGTTATACCACAGAGTCAGGCACTTCTGATTTAAAGCTCTCTTTTTCAGAGGAGCTACAGCATCCAAACTTGTCTTCAATGAGGATGTAAAACTACTGACGAGATACTCTATCTCACTTACAGAGTTTAGGTAGCTACTCTGCACTGTGTTGGTATATGGCATTTGATAACATAAAGAAGGAATCATATCCTTAAACCTAGTTACAGCGCTTTCTGAAAGACTTCTAGTGTAATGAAACTTATTCCCCACTGCTGAGTAGTCCATCAGAGTAAATGTAAATGTTATTAAGAAATGATCAGACAGAAGGGAGTTTTCAGGGAATACTGTTAAATCTTCAATTTCCATACCATAAGTCAGAACAAGATCTAAGATATGATTAAAGTGGTGGGTGGACTCATTTACATTTTGAGCAAAGCCAATTGAGTCTAATAATAGATTAAATGCAGTGTTGAGGCTGTCATTCTCAGCATCTGTGTGGATGTTAAAATCGCCCACTATAATTATCTTATCTGAGCTAAGCACTAAGTCAGACAAAAGGTCTGAAAATTCACAGAGAAACTCACAGTAACGACCAGGTGGACGATAGATAATAACAAATAAAACTGGTTTTTGGGACTTCCAATTTGGATGGACAAGACTAAGAGACAAGCTTTCAAATGAATTAAAGCTCTGTCTGGGTTTTTGATTAATTAATAAGATGGAGTGGAAGATTGCTGCTAATCCTCCCCCTCGGTCCGTGCTACGAGCATTCTGGCAGTTAGTGTGACTCGGGGGTGTTGACTCATTTAAACTAACATATTCATCCTGCTGTAACCAGGTTTCTGTAAGGCAGAATAAATCAATATGTTGATCAATTATTATATAATTTACTAACAGGGACTTAGAAGAGAGATCTAATGTTTAATAGACCACATTTAACTGTTTTAGTCTGTGGTGCAGTTGAACGTGCTATATTATTGTTTCTTTTTGAATTTTTATGCTTAAATAGATTTTTACTGGTTGTTGGTGGTCTGGGAGCAGGCACCGTCTCTACGGGGATGGGGTAATGAGGGGATGGCAGGGGGAGAGAAGCTGCAGAGAGGTGTGTAAGACTACAACTCTGCTTCCTGGTCCCAACCCTGGATAGTCACGGTTTGGAGGATTTAAGAAAATTGGCCAGATTTCTAGAAATGAGAGCTGCTCCATCCAAAATGGGATGGATGCCGTCTCTCCTAGCAAGACCAGGTTTTCCCCAGAAGCTTTGCCAATTATCTATGAAGCCCCACCTCATTTTTTGGACACCACTCAGACAGCCAGCAATTCAAGTGAAAAAACATGTCACTCCCGGTCTGATTGGGGAGGGGCCCAGAGAAAACTACAGAGTCCGACATTGTTTTTGCAAAGTTACACACCGATTCAATGTTAATTTTAGTGACCTCCGATTGGCGTAACCGGGTGTCATTACTGCCGACGTGAATTACAATCTTGCCAAATTTACGCTTAGCCTTAGCCAGCAGTTTCAAATTTCCTTCAATGTCGCCTGCTCTGGCCCCCGGAAGACAATTGACTATGGTTGCTGGTGTCGCTAACTTCAGATTTCTCAAAACAGAGTCACCAATAACCAGAGTTTGATCCTCGGCGGGTGTGTCGTCGAGTGGGGAAAAACGGTTAGAAATGTGAACGGGTTGGCGGTGTACACGGGGCTTCTGTTTAGGGCTACGCTTCCTCCTCACAGTAACCCAATCGGCCTGCTTTCCCGGCTGCTCGGGATCTGCCAGAGGGAAACTAACGGCGGCTAAGCTACCTTGGTCCGCACCGACTACAGGGGCCTGGCTAGCTGTAGAATTTTCCACGGTGCGGAGCCGAGTCTCCAATTCGCCCAGCCTGGCCTCCAAAGCTACGAATAAGCTACACTTATTACAAGTACCATTACTGCTAAAGGAGGCCGAGGAATAACTAAACATTTCACACCCAGAGCAGAAAAGTGCAGGAGAGACAGGAGAAGCCGCCATGCTAAACCGGCTAAGAGCTAGTAGCTGCGCTAAGCTAGCGGATTCCTAAAAACACACTAAGTCAATAATGTGTAAATAATTAGTTATCTAGGTAACTAGATCAATCTAACTGCGCAGATTAAACAGCTAACAGATACAGCAAAACACCGCTGTGCTCCGGAACAGGAAGTGATACAATACCGCAGTGAGAGCCAACCACCAGTAGAGGCAAGTCACACTCAGTGAAGACAGTGAAGACCGCACCAACTCCTGAAAATTTTGATGAATGCAGCAGAGATATGGTTAAGTTCAGACTAAATGTTTCTACTAATTTCTTTCTGTGCACGATATCATGTGCGCACCACATTCAAAGTGTTCTTCTTACTGTGGCCATTCCAATGGCACATATTCCACCATGCACTGTGGTTTTTCATTTATTCTGCAAGTTTTCTTATGACCACATCCATGTTCAACAATCAGCTATCAACTATTAACATCGCTTCAGCGGCATAGTAATAGACTGTAGTTTTACAGTAGTTTAGAAGCAAAACAAGTAGCAAAAGAAGTTCCTGATTCTGTGTGTTCATATCAATATTTGAAACAGAAGTCATGGTGTGAGGAAATGGATGCAGGATTTAAATTTAATTTTCTGAATACAGCTGAAAACGTGCCATAGATGTGAGATGATCTGAAAGCATGTATTATTCTACAACATGGAATGGATCCACCATACTCACAACCAGGGTTGGGTAGGATTACTTTGAAAGAATACATATGGATTACATGTATGTATGTACATACATTTCGATTACTTGTAATCTGATTACTTTTGAATTACATTTCAAAGTAATCCTACACAATCCTGCTCACAACACATGCATGGAGAGGCTGCGAGAATACAGTGACAATCGAATGAGAATGTATGCAATCTTTCCCGTTTGTGACACCTTTTTACTACGTCTGTGAAGTCCCTACTAGGTTTTAGTTATGTTTTTACTAGATGCTTATTAAGTTTTGACTGCATCCTGATTCAACCACATCCTCACCTTGACTTTTTAATGATGTCCAAAGTTCAATCACATCCTCCAAGTGTATGGAGACCATTCTATGTCTTTATCAGTTTCTACTTTGTCCACCCAATTTTTAAAGCATGTAGTAGGAAGATAGCTGAGTGTGATGAGGGTTGAACTCTGTAAATGTAAAAACAACAATAACAAAAAAAGGAGTGAAATGCCATCTACGGTGCATCTGGAAACTATTCACAGCGCTTCACTTTTTCCACATTTTTTTTATGTTACAGCCTTATTCCAAAATGTATGAAATTCATTTTTTACTCAGAATTCAATACAATACCCCATAATGACAACTTGAAAAAAGTGTTTGAGATATTTGCAAATACATATATATATATATATATATATATATATATATATATATATATATATATATGCCACTGTGCTCACTGGAACCTTCAAAACAGCAGAATGGTTTCTGTACTCTTCCCCAGATTTGTGGCTCGAGACAATCCTGTCTTGGAGGTCTACATTCTTTTGACTGCAAGCTTGGTTTGTGCTCTGACATGCTGTGGGACCTTATATGTAGACAGGTGTGTGCTTTTCTACATCATGTCCAATCAACTGAATTTAACTCAGATGGACTCCAGTTAAGCTGCAGAAGCATCTTAAGGATGATCAGTGGAAACAGGATGCACCTAAGCTCAATTTTGAGCTTCACGGCAAAGCATGTGAATACTTATGTATGTGTGATTTCCTAGTTTTGTTTTGTTTTTAAATAAATTTGCAAAAATCTAAAAAAAAAAAAAAAAAAAAAATCGGAGTACTGTGTGTAGATAATTCGTAATAATGAAATGTTGAAAAAGTGAAGCGCTGTGAATACTTTCCGGATGCACCGTACACCAGGTACCCATTTACAGCTGGGTGGACTAAGATAATGTCAATAAAGGGCCAAATTTCCGAAATGTTTGTGTATGTTAAAATGTGCACAAACACCATAGCACTTGCAAAAAAGCACATGCTGATTCACTAACAGTGTGAAACCAGGACTGCATGTTTCCACTACACAAAATAATCCATAGTCCATTTAGAGCATACTGCATTCATGAATATACCATTTGGTGTTTGTCCACTCATGAGTGTAACACGTGACTCACCTCTCTATTGATTGCAGTTGCTGACTGGGACTCTACTCTACCACCACCAGTTGGTCCCTGTTGCTGGCCTGGGGCATGCCCTCTTCCTCCCTGCCAATGTCGGTTGGTCCCTGTCTGATGCTGGGGTCATGGATCATGACTCTGCCTCATCCGGCTGGTGGTTGGTCCCTGTGTGATGTCCAGGTCGCTGTCTCGGACTCTGCCCTCCTCCACCCCACTGCCACCAACTGATCCCTGTGATGTGAGGAGGGGAGGCTCCATCCCTGATCTGATGTACCCCGTTGCTGTCAGGAGCAGGACCAGCTCCAAAAGGCCCAAAGACTGTCTTTCATTTGTAAAATTTTAATCTATTGAATAAATGTTCAGCCATCTGTAGTCTCGTAAGTCTTAATGGTAGACCACTGTGCACAGCTGTCTGCATGTGGTCTACATTTAGAATGACTTTTTGCAGGACAGAAATGTCTTTAGCAGGACACCATCAAACATTTTTTAAACCTAAAAGTAAAATTTTGTTGTTCCAATCCCCCTTAAAAAAGTTGGTAAATTGAAAATCGTCTTGATCAAATGATAACAAGAAAATAGACATGGTACGATCATCAGAAGTGCAGGCTGCCAATAACATTTGCAGAATACAATTTTTAACTAATCTTCCTGTACAGTAAAGGAAAATAACTATATATATAAAAAATTTTGTGAGCTTATTCTGAGTCAACATATTTTGTGAACCTGAGGCAGATGTAAGGGGGAGGAAGAACAGTGAGATGCATTGAAAATGTTTCATGATCACAGCTGTAACACAGCCAGAGGAATCATGCCACTAAAATCTCCTTATGAAAAACACTAAATAAAGGAGCTTGGTGTTATTTCTGTATGCCGTATCATTTATATAAATGACTTAGATTCTATGCATGTAAATGCTCTTGTGTGGTACAGAATTTATGCATCAATAGCTCACTGCAGAAACTGAAGTTGTAAACCTGCTTGGATGCAGATATTTGTATTGACCTGTGCAAAGACAGCAGTAATATGTGTTATTTTGTTTTACTAAAGCAGAAACACAAAACACCATCTGTTTTCTATTTCTGCCAAGAAACTCAACACTATTTCCATCACTTTTATCCCTCCGCAGCATGATCACTTTTATTTCACATGAAAAAGCAAAATGCAGCTCAGCTGCAAATTCCACATGAATGATTTAATTAATAAACAAATTTAATGACAACCCCTTGGCTCTACCTTTGATGACTACATAATCCACTTCATAAATTACCAGAACTGTCATATTATGGAGTTATCTGTCAACTCTGGTGCTGTGATTCAGTCATTTTCATGATGATGCTGGTGTATATCAGCATGAATAATCAGCCGTTAAATATAACAAATATGACACTTTTATCTCCATCAGGGAAGTTATTTATGTGGCTGTTCTTTTCTCTGTTTGTGAAAAGAATATTGCAAAACTGCAGAAATAATGTTTCAATTAAATTATTAAATTTTGGTGCTAATCTGGATCAAAGGGAAGATGTTACCTTTGATCCTGATCCCTTTGGTCCTTGGCTTGCCTTTGAACATTGATCCTGATTGATAAATTAATCATCAACCCTGATCGCAGCACCAAAGGTCAACCTCTCAACGGTCAACCATCCTTGAACATGAGTTCTCTGATCCTTATGACATGATCCAAGTAAGACAGGCAGGCAGACTGGACGGAATATAAAATATCAAAAAATCCAGGATCAGTATTCCAAGAAGGAAGATGATATTTAGTAATGTGCACAGGTTTTACACTCATATTTGCCAAAATAATCAATACTGTTTTAAATGAAGAGTGATGTTACATTCACCTGTCTAGTCGTTTATCACATGGCCTTTCCTGTCTTAGCAGTTGTTTTGTTCCCACCCTCACCTGTGCAGGACCAACAGACTGAAAATCTCCTTTGTCCCTCAGGCCATCAGACTGTAAAACTACTCACTAGTAACAGGAAGACAAGGGACAGCAAGGAGCGGAACAGTAGTAGCTAGTAAGTCAGTGGCGAGCAGTATTTCTGGTATTTATATTTTTATTTCAATTTTGGAAATTGTTTTTAGGCTAATATACCTGTCTGCCACCTGCTGGACATGCTTGTTGCAGGGAAACATGTTATCATCACATGCATTTTGAACATTAGGAGTGGGTGTGGTTGAAGTCTTCTTTGTCAGTTTTTTCCAAAGTCTAGATCTCGTAGCCAATAAAACCAATGCTGCGTATACTACATATATAACCATTCAATGCTTGCAAAGATCACATTAGAATGTTGCATTGGAAGCCTTACTCACTATAAAAAGACCGCCCACCTTGGCTTCAGTGAAGAGCGTAACAGAATCTGTGTGTGTTAGGGATTCTGTAGCAGCAATCTTGCAAACAGTTTCTGGAAATGGGACCGTATGCAGCTAAATGCCTTTGCCAGGAAAACAGACAACATCAATAAACCCCCTAGAGAAATCTAGGGCAGAATGAAGCAAGCACACAGTTTGCACAAGGTACAAGAGTGTTTGTCATTCAGTGCACCCCCGTAACCAGTGCTTAATCCTCCGAGGAGTTTTATGATCTAGCAAGTGCGTCAGAGTGTTTCCATTCCAAATGTACTGTCAAGTTACCTTTCACTCTATTTCCACACATAGAGAGTTCTTTGGTCCAAAGCCAGGGGACAGGGGCAGGGTTATATCACTGCGTCGCTCTAAATGTATCACTGCAAAAACACAAAGCAGAGGCCAGTAGATCTGATCATTGTATCATTTTTTTTAATCAATATGAATGATCACTTTGGATACTCTGCTGCCTGACCATTGAGAAGAAAAACGTGCACCTAAACCCAGAGAGGTGCAATGTTGCTTTGCCATAAAAGGATATTGCAGAATTATAGCAGTACTGATTAATTAGGCACCAAGCACACAATCTATTAATAGTGTGCAGTGAAGAACTTCAACAATAAAGGCACAGGACAGAGATAAGAAATAATCTTTTTACATGGAAAATTTACAGGTATGCTGTGTTGAGTAAGCTCCCCTTCATAACTGACCCAAAAATTAGGAACAAAGCTTAAACGATTGTGACCTCTAGTGGCTTAGCATCATTGGTGTAGTGGCACCAACATTTATTTTATTGTTATAAAAGTAGATTAGGAAAGTATTTAATGTTCAACATTTTCATGTTTTATAATCAATTCAAAATCATACATTTGATTATAATTTTCAGCAGCTGTAAAAAGGCATTCATACACATAATAATAATAATAATAATAATAGCATACATTTGACAACTTACAATTCACAAATATTTATACATTTAATTGTGTAAAAAACAAACAAACAAATAAATACTGGCAGAGTAGGCCAGTGTTTATCCACTGTCACCAGTTATTCTACATTTGTTTGACACAAAAAGGTTGCATAAAGTCTCTGTCTGTCTGTGTGGTCAGTGTGTGGCACGAAATCTGGACAAAGGCTATTTTTCAATTTTCAATTTCAATTTATTTTCATTTATCTAGTGCCAAATCACAACAAACTTGCCTCAAGGTGCTTCACACAAGTAAGGTGTAACCTTACCAACTCCCAAGAGCAACCACACCGCCCGACAATCCGAGGAAGAAACCCCAAGCAGACCAGACTAAAAGGGGTGAACCTCTGCCAGGGCCATGCAAGCGACACAAGTGACAAACAGTTTACAAAATGAATATACAGGAAATTTTGCCGATGCACAGGATAGGAGGGCTGCACAAGTAGACACCACTCCCATCTCTGGATGGAGCCGCACCTCAAACAGAGAGAAAAAAACAGAATCAGGCATCAGAAAGACAACAAATACTGTATAATTTGCAAGCATTAAGCAACAACAAAAACAGAAGAAATGCTAAGGTGATCACTGGCCACTAGCCCTAAGCTTCACTAAAAGCCCCAGAATTTAGATAAAGTTGAGGCCATGGCCTGCTCCGTTTCGAAATAAAATTAATTTAAAAGGGTAAAAAGCATAGTGACATACTATGCAAGTATGCTAGCCATACGATATAGCCATAGGTAGTTGTGATACTACTGGTGGTTGGCTCTCACTGCGGTATTGTATCACTTCCTGTTCCGGAGCACAGCGGTGTTTTGCTGTATCTGTTAGCTGTTTAATCTGCGCAGTTAGATTGATCTAGTTAACTAGATAATGATTTGTTTCACAGTGTAATCTTCACGTGCCTTAACTAAAGCACTCCTTCTGCTGAATCACCTCTAAATTATTTACACATTATTCACTTTGCGTGTTTTTAGGAATCCGCTAGCTTAGCGCAGCTACTAGCTCTTAGCCGGTTTAGCATGGCGGCTTCTCCTGTCTCTCCCACACTTTTCTGCTCTGGGTGTGAAATGTTTAGTTATTCCTCAGCCTCCTTTAGCAGTAATGGTACTTGTAATAAGTGTAGCTTATTCGTAGCTTTGGAGGCCAGGCTGGGCGAATTGGAGACTCGGCTCCGCACCTTGGAAAATCCTACAGCTAGCCAGGCCCCTGTAGTTGGTGCGGACCAAGGTAGCTTAGCCACCGTTAGTTCCCTCCTGGCAGATCCCGAGCAGCCGGGAAAGCAGGCCGACTGGGTGACTGTGAGGAGGAAGCGTAGTCCTAAACAGAAGCCCCGTGTACACCGTCAACCCGTTCACATCTCTAACCATTTTTCCCCACTTGGCAACACACCCGCCGAGGATCAAACTCTGGTTATTGGTGACTCTGTTTTGAGAAATCTGAAGTTAGCGACACCAGCAACCATAGTCAATTGTCTTCCGGGGGCCAGAGCAGGCGACACTGAAGGAAATTTGAAACTGCTGGCTAAGGCTAAGCGTAAATTTGGTAAGTGTTATATGGCTGGGGGGGGCCTGGCTGCCGGTTTGTTTGTCTGTTTGTTTTCCTCCCAGGTGGCGTGCATTTGGGACTGAGTGGCTGTGTTGCTGAGGCTGTCAGGACCTCACCCTGATCACCTGCGACTCGTCAGGACTCACAGCTGAGGTGCATCTGGATGGATTGGAGCATGTTGGCATTTAAGACTGGAGTGCACAGTGTGTATTTGCCAGAGACTCGACCTTGTGACCAGACGGGTGAGATCGTCGTCTTGGGAGCCATCTCATCAGCAGCAGATGCTGAGAAACGTCCAGGTTTGATGCACGGCCTGTGAAAGAGGAGGGGGTGAGGTCTCACGCTCGTCAGCACACTTCCTGAGGTACGTTGGATTTTGTGACTAACAGTTATACAGTCAGTAAATGTGGTGTCCCTCACACCTTATTGTATTGAGCTGTTTGTTAGTCATGTATCAGCTTCCACTGCGGTGGAGTTTTGTGAACGGGATGTTCCATGCCTGCAGGTTGGAAGCTGATCAGTAATCAAGCCAGGAAGTGTTTGCTGTTTGTACACCTTTAAGTGTTCTGTGTGTAGAGTGTGGACTCACATAATGGTTCCTTCTTTCACAGACTCGGTTGTTGCGGCCACCTGGGGGGTGTCGGCGGGGTCCTTGGGTCCGAAACAGCTTCTGGCTCCGGACTGTTAGCGCTGCTGGGAGCGCACCACGCCAGACCGCACTTTCTTTTGTTGTTTTTTGTATCACTGTTATGTATTAAATTCAGTTAGCCTTTGTACCGTGCTCTGCTTATTTCATACTGGGTCCTTCAAACGCTGGTCGGTTCTCCGAGCTGCGTCCGACACATAACAGTAGTCTCTGGCCAAACATCACGGACCCAGCGTTAGCAGAGACGGTAACGCGCCGGGAAGGCGGCAGCAGACGTTCAGTGGTTATCCGGATCAGTTGCGGGGCTCTCCGCCCGGAAGGTGCGTGTTTGAGACCCATTACTGGATACTGATTTGTGCTCTCTTGCAGCCGTGTTCCTGTGTTTGTGCCTTATCCGTGGGTCGTGGTGGAGTGTGACTGGCGACGGCTTCGCGTCACGCTCCGACCGGATAAGAGGTGTAAACGGGAGCTGCAAGAGTGCGTTTGTAATGGGTTCACGCGCACGGCGGAGCTCTGTTAGCACGGGTCGCTGGGCTTCCTGTGTTACAGTCGTAGCCCCGTTTCCCCGGACAAAGGTAACTACTGCGTCTGTTGTATCAGCTCCGGCGTTATTTAGTTGAGCACATTTTGGTTGTGTGTTGCACTCAGCTGCGCACATAAAAGCAGCTCGTTTGTTTTTTTCTGTCGCCCAAGGGTTTTTTTCATTTTTAGCACTCTGGTTCCCCCTTGTGGTGACTGAATCACGGTACCGTCAAGCTCTGGAGTAGGAACAGGTGTGTTCCATTTGGTTGAGCTTGACGGTATAACTCACTGATTCGTTTTGTGTTAGTTCATTTTGTGTGGGTGTTTTTTGAGTTGGTTTTTGTGTGGGTTTTTCTTTTTTGTTGTCCACTATTTGTCTGGGGGTGTGACCCTGTAGCCTTTGCTAACCAAGAACAAAAAAAAAAAAAAAAAAAAAAAAGAAAAACGGGGACCCAAACAACTGTGTGTTGGTCTGTTTTTTTTTTTCTTTTGTTTCTTTTTGTTTCACATCCCCAGGGTTAGATGGAGCGGTCCCCTGGGGGGTGATGGGGTGGTATTTGGGTTGTTTTTTTTCTCTTTGTTTTTTGTTGTGCCCTCTCTTCTCCTCTGACTCCAGCCGGGTGTGCCGTAGTGTCGGCATTGCTGGAGGGGTGCAGTTAGGTTGTGCTGGGCATTTCCCAGGTGGCCTCTGCACCCGGGAGGGGAGGGGGGGGGGGTTTGGGGTTTTTTTTGTTTTCCCTCCCCCAGTTTCCGCCCTCAGGGTTTGACTGTGGTGTCCTCTGGGGGGGAAAAGGCGTTGGGTCCATCTAGCCGTGGACGGCCGGGGCTGGGTCCATTGGTCGTGAGGGGAGGCGTCTCCTGGGGTTGACGAGTGGTCCTCTGGGGGGCGCTGGTAGTCCCCGTGGGTGACGGTGGATCCCAGAGGGACCTCGGCCGTGGTTATTACTCCTGGAGCTGGCGGGTGGCCCTCTGGGGGGTGTTGGTCCCTGCGTGTCGTTTGGGGGGGAGGAGGGGGGGTATTTTGGCATTTTTGTTTGTGAGTTTACATGTGGGTTGTTTTTCTTTTCTCCCCTTCCCTGGGGTTTGATGGGACGGTCCCCTGGGGCGGGGGGGGGGTGTTTTGGTTGTTTTGTGTTATGACTAATCACACATGTTTGGTTAAAGGCTGACCGCACAGGTGTAGGAACTCCTGGCCACACCTGTGCTGAGACTGTCAAACAAGGGCAAAGATGCAGCCAGTTCAACCAGTCTGTTGGAGGACGAACGCAGACGCGGTTTCCAGCCATGGTCCCTGGAGGGGGGTGTTTCTCCTGGGCCAGGTGTGTGTGGTCGCCGGGAGGCTTCCCGTGAGGGTGGGGTACTGTTATATGGCTGGGGGGGGCCTGGCTGCCGGTTTGTTTGTCTGTTTGTTTTCCTCCCAGGTGGCGTGCATTTGGGACTGAGTGGCTGTGTTGCTGAGGCTGTCAGGACATCACCCTGATCACCTGCGACTCGTCAGGACTCACAGCTGAGGTGCATCTGGATGGATTGGAGCATGTTGGCATTTAAGACTGGAGTGCACAGTGTGTATTTGCCAGAGACTCGACCTTGTGACCAGACGGGTGAGATCGTCGTCTTGGGAGCCATCTCATCAGCAGCGGATGCTGAGAAACGTCCAGGTTTGATGCACGGCCTGTGAAAGAGGAGGGGGTGAGGTCTCACGCTCGTCAGCACACTTCCTGAGGTACGTTGGATTTTGTGACTAACAGTTATACAGTCAGTAAATGTGGTGTCCCTCACACCTTATTGTATTGAGCTGTTTGTTAGTCATGTATCAGCTTCCACTGCGGTGGAGTTTTGTGAACGGGATGTTCCATGCCTGCAGGTTGGAAGCTGATCAGTAATCAAGCCAGAAAGTGTTTGCTGTTTGTACACCTTTAAGTGTTCTGTGTGTAGAGTGTGGACTCACATAATGGTTCCTTCTTTCACAGACTCGGTTGTTGCGGCCACCTGGGGGGTGTCGGCGGGGTCCTTGGGTCCGAAACAGCTTCTGGCTCCGGACCGTTAGCGCTGCTGGGAGCGCACCACGCCAGACCGCACTTTCTTTTGTTGTTTTTTGTATCACTGTTATGTATTAAATTCAGTTAGCCTTTGTACCGTGCTCTGCTTATTTCATACTGGGTCCTTCAAACGCTGGTCGGTTCTCCGAGCTGCATCCGACACATAACAGTAAGATTGTAATTCACGTCGGCAGTAATGACACCCGGTTACGCCAATCGGAGGTCACTAAAATTAACATTGAATCGGTGTGTAACTTTGCAAAAACAATGTCGGACTCTGTAGTTTTCTCTGGGCCCCTCCCCAATCGGACCGGGAGTGACATGTTTAGCCGCATGTTCTCCTTGAATTGCTGGCTGTCTGAGTGGTGTCCACAAAATGAGGTGGGCTTCATAGATAATTGGCAAAGCTTCTGGGGAAAACCTGGTCTTGTTAGGAGAGACGGCATCCATCCCACTTTGGATGGAGCAGCTCTCATTTCTAGAAATCTAGCCAATTTTCTTAAATCCTCCAAACCGTGACTATCAATCAATCAATCAATCAATTTTATTTATATAGCGCCAAATCACAACAAACAGTTGCCCCAAGGCGCTTTATATTGTAAGGCAAGGCCATACAATAATTACGTAAAAACCCCAATGGTCAAAACGACCCCCTGTGAGCAAGCACTTGGCGACAGTGGGAAGGAAAAACTCCCTTTTAACAGGAAGAAACCTCCAGCAGAACCAGGCTCAGGGAGGGGCAGTCTTCTGCTGGGACTGGTTGGGGCTGAGGGAGAGAACCAGGAAAAAGACATGCTGTGGAGGGGAGCAGAGATCAATCACTAATGATTAAATGCAGAGTGGTGCATACAGAGCAAAAAGAGAAAGAAACAGTGCATCATGGGAACCCCCCAGCAGTCTAAGTCTATAGCAGCATAACTAAGGGATGGTTCAGGGTCACCTGATCCAGCCCTAACTATAAGCTTTAGCAAAAAGGAAAGTTTTAAGCCTAATCTTAAAAGTAGAGAGGGTGTCTGTCTCCCTGATCCGAATTGGGAGCTGGTTCCACAGGAGAGGAGCCTGAAAGCTGAAGGCTCTGCCTCCCATTCTACTCTTACAAACCCTAGGAACTACAAGTAAGCCTGCAGTCTGAGAGCGAAGTGCTCTATTGGGGTGATATGGTACTATGAGGTCCCTAAGATAAGATGGGACCTGATTATTCAAAACATTATAAGTAAGAAGAAGAATTTTAAATTCTATTCTAGAATTAACAGGAAGCCAATGAAGAGAGGCCAATATGGGTGAGATATGCTCTCTCCTTCTAGTCCCCGTCAGTACTCTAGCTGCAGCATTTTGAATTAACTGAAGGCTTTTCAGGGAACTTTTAGGGCAACATGATAATAATGAATTACAATAGTCCAGCCTAGAGGAAATAAATGCATGAATTAGTTTTTCAGCATCACTCTGAGACAAGACCTTTCTAATTTTAGAGATATTGCGTAAAGGCAAAAAAGCCTTACATATTTGTTTAATATGCACTTTGAATGACAAATCCTGATCAAAAATGACGCCAAGATTTCTCACAGTATTACTAGAGGTTAGGGTAATGCCATCCAGAGTAAGGATCTGGTTAGACACCATGTTTCTAAGATTTGTGGGGCCAAGTACAATAACTTCAGTTTTATCTGAGTTTAAAAGCAGGAAATTAGAGGTCATCCATGTCCTTATGTCTGTAAGACAATCCTGCAGTTTAGCTAATTGGTGTGTGTCCTCTGGCTTCATGGATAGATAAAGCTGGGTATCATCTGCGTAACAATGAAAATTTAAGCAATGGCGTCTAATAATACTGCCTAAGGGAAGCATGTATAAAGTGAATAAAATTGGTCCTAGCACAGAACCTTGTGGAACTCCATAATTAACCTTAGTCTGTGAAGAAGATTCCCCATTTACATGAACAAATTGTAATCTATTAGATAAATATGATTCAAACCACCGCAGCGCAGTGCCTTTAATACCTATGGCATGCTCTAATCTCTATAATAAAATTTTATGGTCAACAGTATCAAAAGCAGCACTGAGGTCTAACAGAACAAGCACAGAGATGAGTCCACTGTCTGAGGCCATAAGAAGATCATTTGTAACCTTCACTAATGCTGTTTCTGTACTAGCTGTTTTACAACTACCCTTTCAAGAATTTTTGAGAGAAAAGGAAGGTTGGAGATTGGCCTATAATTAGCTAAGATAGCTGGGTCAAGTGATGGCTGTTTAAGTAATGGTTTAATTACTGCCACCTTAAAAGCCTGTGGTACATAGCCAACTAATAAAGATAGATTGATCATATTTAAGATCGAAGCATTAAATAATGGTAGGGCTTCCTTGAGCAGCCTGGTAGGAATGGGGTCTAATAGACATGTTGATGGTTTGGATGAAGTAACTAATGAAAATAACTCAGACAGAACAATCTGAGAGAAAGAGTCTAACCAAATACCGGCATCACTGAAAGCAGCCAAAGATAACGATATGTCTTTGGGATGGTTATGAGTAATTTTTTCTCTAATAGTTAAACTTTTATTAGCAAAGAAAGTCATGAAGTCATTACTAGTTAAAGTTAAAGGAATACTCGGCTCAATAGAGCTCTGACTCTTTGTCAGCCTGGCTACAGTGCTGAAAAGAAACCTGGGGTTGTTCTTATTTTCTTCAATTAGTGATGAGTAGTAAGATGTCCTAGCTTTACGGAGGGCTTTTTTTTATAGAGCAACAGACTCTTTTTCCAGGCTAAGTGAAGATCTTGTAAATTAGTGAGACGCCATTTCCTCTCCAACTTACGGGTTATCTGCTTTAAGCTGCGAGTTTGTGAGTTATACCACGGAGTCAGGCACTTCTGATTTAAAGCTCTCTTTTTCAGAGGAGCTACAGCATCCAAAGTTGTCTTCAATGAGGATGTAAAACTATTGACAAGATACTCTATCTCAGGTAGGTAGCTACTCTGCACTGTGTTGGTATATGGCATTAGAGAACATAAAGAAGGAATCATATCCTTAAACCTAGTTACAGTGCTTTCTGAAAGACTTCTAGTGTAATGAAACTTATTCCCCACTGCTGGGTAGTCCATCAGAGTAAATGTAAATGTTATTAAGAAATGGTCAGACAGAAGGGAGTTTTCAGGGAATACTGTTAAGTCTTCAATTTCCATACCATAAGTCAGAACAAGATCTAAGATATGATTAAAGTGGTGGGTGGACTCATTTACATTTTGAGCAAAGCCAACTGAGTCTAATAATAGATTAAATGCAGTGTTGAGGCTGTCATTCTCAGCATCTGTGTGGATGTTAAAATCGCCCACTATAATTATCTTATAGCAAAACACCGCTGTGCTCCGGAACGGGAAGTGATACAATACCGCAGTGAGAGCCAACCACCAGTAGAGGGTTGGGACCAGGAAGCAGAGTTGTAGTCTTACACACCTCTCTGCAGCTTCTCTCCCCCTGCCATCCCCTCATTACCCCATCCCCGTAGAGACGGTGCCTGCTCCCAGACCACCAACAACCAGTAAAAATCTATTTAAGCATAAAAATTCAAAAAGAAAAAATATAGCACTTTCAACTGCACCACAGACTAAAACAGTTAAATGTGGTCTTATTAATTAATCAAAAACCCAGACAGAGCTTTAATTCATTTGAAAGCTTGACTCTTAGTCATGTCCATCCAAATTGGAAGTCCCAAAAAAACAGTTTTATTTCTTGTTATCTATCGTCCTCCTGGTCATTACTGAGTTTCTCTGTGAATTTTCGGACCTTTTGTCTGACTTAGTGCTTAGCTCAGATAAGATAATTATAGTGGCCGATTTTAACATCCACACAGATGCTGAGAATGACAGCCTCAACACTGCATTTAATCTATTGTTAGACTCGATTGGCTTTGCTCAAAATGTAAATGAGTCCACCCAGCACTTTAATCATACCTTAGATCTTGTTCTGACTTATGGTATGGAAATTGAAGACTTAACAGTATTCCCTGAAAACCCCCTTCTGTCTGATCATTTCTTAATAACATTTACATTTACTCTGATGGACTACCCAGCAGTGGGGAATAAGTTTCATTACAGTAGAAGTCTTTCAGAAAGCGCTGTAACTAGGTTTAAGGATATGATTCCTTCTTTATGTTCTCCAATGCCATATACCAACACAGGGCAGAGTAGCTACCTAAACTCTGTGAGTGAGATAGATTGTCTCGTCAATAGTTTTATATCCTCATTGAGGACAACTTTGGATGCTGTAGCTCCTCTGAAAAAGAGAGCTTTAAATCAGAAGTGCCTGACTCCGTGGTATAACTCACAAACTCGCAGCTTAAAGCAGATAACCCGTAAGTTGGAGAGGAAATGGCGTCTCACTAATTTAGAAGATCTTCACTTAGCCTGGAAAAAGAGTCTGTTGCTCTATAAAAAAGCCCTCCGTAAAGCTAGGACATCTTACTATCAATCAATTTCAATCAATTTTATTTATATAGCGCCAAATCACAACAAACAGTTGCCCCAAGGCGCTTTATACTGTAAGGCAAGGACATACAATAATTACATAAAAAAAACCCAGCGGTCAAAACGACCCCCTGTGAGCAAGCGCTTGGCGACAGTGGGAAGGAAAAACTCCCTTTTAACAGGAAGAAACCTTCAGCAGAACCAGGCTCAGGGAGGGGCAGTCTTCTGCTGGGACTGGTTGGGGCTGAGGGAGAGAACCAGGAAAAAGACATGCTGTGGAGGGGAGCAGAGATCAATCACTAATGATTAAATGCAGAGTGGTGCATACAGAGCAAAAAGAGAAAGAAACAGTGCATCATGGGAACCCCCCAGCAGTCTAAGTCTATAGCAGCATAACTAAGGGATGGTTCAGGGTCACCTGATCCAGCCCTAACTATAAGCTTTAGCAAAAAGGAAAGTTTTAAGCCTAATCTTAAAAGTAGAGAGGGTGTCTGTCTGCCTCCCCATTACATACTACTCATCACTAATTGAAGAAAATAAGAACAACCCCAGGTTTCTTTTCAGCACTGTAGCCATGCTGACAGAGTGTCAGAGCTCTATTGAGCCGAGTATTCCTTTAACTTTAACTAGTAATGACTTCATGACTTTCTTTGCTAATAAAATTTTAACTATTAGAGAAAAAAATACTCATAACATCCCAAAGACATATCATTCTGTTTGGCTGCTTTCAGTGATGCCGATATTTGGTTAGACTCTTTCTCTCCGATTGTTCTGTCTGAGTTATTTTCATTAGTTACTTCCTCCAAACCATCAACATGTCTATTAGACCCCATTCCTACCAGGCTGCTCAAGGAAGCCCTACCATTAATTAATGCTTCAATCTTAAATATGATCAATCTGTCTTCATTAGTTGGCTATGTACCACAGGCTTTTAAGGTGGCAGTAATTAAACCATTACTTAAAAAGCCATCACTTGACCCAGCTATCTTAGCTAATTATAGGCCAATCTCCAACCTTCCTTTTCTCTCAAAAATTCTTGAAAGGGTAGTTGTAAAACAGCTAACTGATCATCTGCAGAGGAATGGTCTATTTGAAGAGTTTCAGTCAGGGTTTAGAATTCATCATAGTACAGAAACAGCATTAGTGAAGGTTACAAATGATCTTATGGCCTCAGACAGTGGACTCATCTCTGTGCTTGTTCTGTTAGACCTCAGTGCTGCTTTTTATAGTGTTGACCATAAACTTTTATTACAGAGATTAGAGCATGCCATAGGTATTAAAGGCACTGCGCTGTGGTGGTTTGAATCATATTTATCTAATAGATTACAATTTGTTCATGTAAATGGGGAATCTTCTTCACAGACTAAGGTTAATTATGGAGTTCCACAAGGTTCTGTGCTAGGACCAATTTTATTCACTTTATACATGCTTCCCTTAGGCAGTATTATTAGACAGCATTGCTTAAATTTTCATTGTTACGCAGATGATACCCAGCTTTATCTATCCATGAAGCCAGAGGATACACACCAATTAGCTAAACTGCAGGATTGTCTTACAGACATAAAGACATGGATGACCTCTAATTTCCTGCTTTTAAACTCAGATAAAACTGAAGTTATTGTACTTGGCCCCACAAATCTTAGAAACATGGTGTCTAACCAGATCCTTACTCTGGATGGCATTACCCTGACCTCTAGTAATACTGTGAGAAATGTTGGAGTCATTTTTGATCAGGATATGCCATTCAATGCGCATATTAAACTAATATGTAGGACTGCTTTTTTGCATTTGCGCAATATCTCTAAAATTAGAAAGGTCTTTTCTCAGAGTGATGCTGAAAAAACTAATTCATGCATTTATTTCCTCTAGGCTGGACTATTGTAATTCAAAAGCCTTCAGTTAATTCAAAATGCTGCAGCTAGAGTACTGACAGGGACTAGAAGGAGAGAGCATATCTCACCCATATTGGCCTCTCTTCATTGGCTTCTTGTTAATTCTAGAATAGATTTTAAAATTCTTCTTCTTACTTATAAGGTTTTGAATAATCAGGTCCCATCTTATCTTAGCGACCTCATAGTACCATATCACCCCAATAGAGCGCTTCGCTCTCAGACAGCAGGCTTACTTGTAGTTCCTAGGGTTTGTAAGATTAGAATGGGAGGCAGAGCCTTCAGCTTTCAGGCTCCTCTCCTCTGGAACGAGCTCCCAATTCGGATCAGGGAGACAGACACCCTCTCTACTTTTAAGATTAGGCTTAAAACTTTCCTTTTTGCTAAAGCTTATAGTTAGGGCTGGATCGGGTGACCCTGAACCATCCCTTAGTTATACTGCTATAGACTTAGACTGCTGCGGGGTTCCCATGATGCACTGAGTGTTTCTTTCTCTTTTTGCTCTGTATGTACCACTCTGCATTTAATCATTAGTGATTGATGTCTGCTCCCCTCCACAGCATGTCTTTTTCCTGGTTCTCTCCCTCAGCCCCAACCAGTCCCAGCAGAAGACTGCCCCTCCCTGAGCCTGGTTCTGCTGGAGGTTTCTTCCTGTTAAAAGGGAGTTTTTCCTTCCCACTGTCGCCAAGTGCTTGCTCACAGGGGGTCGTTTTGACAGTTGGGGTTTTTCTTTAATTATTGTATGGCTTTGCCTTGCAATATGAAGCGCCTTGGGGCAACTGTTCGTTGTGATTTGGCGCTATATAAATGAAATTGATTTGATTTGATTTACGAAAGCGGAAATAAGTGCGTCTTAAGTCTGGACTTGAAAGTCTCTATAGAATCTGACAATTTTACTGATGCAGAGAGATCTTTCCACAGAACAGGGGCACAATAAGACAGAGCTCTGTGACCCACAGACTTTTTATTCACCCTAGGGACACAACAGTGCAGGGCTATGTACTGAAGTGAAACTTCGTAAATAAAGTCACCTCAAAATGACATAAGTTCAAAATTGGGTGACTTTCAGTTTCAGTTATGGGTAACAGTGGACCAAGAATTGGAACACTGAGTATCACAGTGAAACTCAATGTCAATTTAATTCAGTTTCAATTTATTTATATAGTGCCCAATCACATCAAAGCTGCCTCAAGATGCTTCACGCAAGTAATGTCTAACCTTACCAACCCTTAGAGCAAGGACACAGCAGGTGACAGTGGTAAGGAAAAACTCCCTCTGATGATATTGAGGAAGAAACCTCAAGCAGACCAGACTCAAAGGGGTGACTCACTGCTTAGGCCATTCTAACAGTTACAAGGTTTTTGCAAAGTTTTACAAAGCTGAAGAAACAGAAAACAGGAAATCAAACAACACGACTTTACAAAAGAAAAAAAACATTAATTTAAGGAGAAGTCAACAAATGACACAAGGTCATCTGACCGCATACAAAAATCTGTCCATGCAATCCACACGTAATGTTCATTGCTGCCCACATGCTCCCACGTCCTTCATGTTGGCACAGAAATTAAGAAAAATATCCACTAGAGGGCACGGTAGATCATCTTGACATTTGCTGAGGTAACCTTATGACTGTTTAAGAAGTCACAATAATGTTTCTACTGCAAAAGAAACAAAACAGCAGGCAGCGCCATATACGGAGGTGGTCTGTGCAGCTATTAATATGATTTGAAAGAAGGAGAATCTGCAGCTTTAACATTTGACTTGATTAAATTGTAAATAATTGTAGCAGGATCAGGAAGAATATAATATGTGTTTTAGGATATTTGAAATTATCACTTGTGGATAATTTTACCTCGAATACTAGGGGCACCACCTATGACTGAATGATATTATAGCAAGGTTATCATATCGCTGATTTTAGGATCAGTCAATAGGAAATATTAAAATCAGTCTCTAATCTTCAGGAGTAAGTTCCACATGTCAAGTCCGACCCCCTCTGTAAAACCATACAAAATCACAGACAACTTCACACATTTAAACATTTATTTAACTCAGTCAGGAGTTAAATAACAGTACATATCACAGTCAGGCAATTTGATGATGATGAATTTCACTGAGCAATTATTACATGACGTTCAGCTAATTTGGTTTAGTTGCGGGAATTTAAGAATGAATTTCATCCTAATCAGCAGGGAATTTACTTTGGTATTTATTAAAGTGAGATGGTTAGTGAAGATGAATAGGATTAAATAAAAGCCACTCTGTTTTATCTGACACCGTAGCCCAGTCTTACTTTGGAGGCATTGCGCAGATCGGTCTCTGTAGGTCAGGTGCTGGAATCGTCTCGTTTTCAGCCAATGATCCGTCCGTCATACAGCTGCTTCAGGGACCTTGACAAAGAGACTCTGCCAGTCACCACGCCCAGTTTCGTTGGTTACCAGGGACACGTTCCATTGTTAAGCTGTGACTTGCGTCAGCGGTTCAAATCACTGTTGACATCTCAGCTGACCTGGATGTTTTATCTCTGCAGCGCTTGTAGTCTGGGATCGTCAGAATAAAGGCTTGAGTGTCTTTAATTATTCTATTCGCCAAAGCAAAAATTTCTCTTTGGAAGCCAGATCAAATCACAAAACTCAATACAAAAATAGTTTACTTTGTAAGAAAAATGTTTGTGAGATGAATTTGGAGTTCAAGAAGAAAAAAGGTTTTAATTTGAAAAATCGCAAAAAGAAGTTAAATGTGCCTGCGCGTTTAACTTTACAAAGGTTGAAAAAGTTATTTGTAGAAAAAGGAAAAAGTAATTTCTTGTTGGCGCGCATAAACAGGAAATAAGTTTAAGCCACGTGGTGGCAGACAAAGGGTCATAAAATCTGAACGGTGAGGCAAGCGTCTCAGGACACAAGATAAGAAGAGCGAAAGCCGGAGAAAAGAAGAGGCAAGAGAGTGCTTCCCCGGGGGTGCAGGCTTTTAATGGGTACAATTCTGGTGGTCTGGGTACTATAGTTTTTTTTCTGTGTTTCTCTAGTTTTAATAAATCACTGTCCACTCTTAGATTCCCGCTTTAAAACCAAGCAAGACCTGTATTGCAAAACTCGAGCAATTTCCTTTGGACTACCACACAACACAAATATGAAAAACACACTTGATAAACTTCCTACAATCTATAATCAGAACACAAGATGATATATATATATATATATAAATCTCACATGTAAGGTTAAATGGTCACGTTTTTCTTGTTTCTGTTACAACAAAAAAATCACTTTTTAAACGTGGTTACAACTTTATAACACTGTACATAATTGTTACATGCTCTTCCCCAATTCATCCAACAGGGGTCACTCTTGTTCCTTGGACTGGAAGGTACTGGGTTTTGGATTTCATCACAAAATGTGAACTCTTGTCAATCTGGGATCGATTTTGACCAGAAAAATTGGACTGTGATCAACAACTTGATGGCAATTCTTCAGTGAGATGTACGTAATGGAATTTTGTTGTAAAGACATATTTCTAGGACTTTTGGGGGCAGATATGTCTTTCTGTGGTCATTTTTTTTTTTTTTTTTTATGAGAGAGGAGTTGGCAACATCTGGTTTGGGATCTTGATAAGGGATTCATACACCTGTGAGGAATGCACTTTAGAGAATCTTAAATCCTGTAAAGGGTGGGGGTTTATGACACCGAGCCATCCTGTGTTGTCTCGGAGGGTCTCCCTTTGACACCTGGAGATATACCAGGCCTTGCTGTGTTGAATTTCTTCTTTTGAAGAAATTTCATGACCTCTGCTTGATGCAATTTAGGACATTGAATGTTGGTACAGCTTTCTGCTACATAATCCAAAAGGTGATTATGTTTTAAACCAATGTCAAATTTCTGACCCATGTAGGGAAGAAAGACCAGCTGTGATAAGACATCTTAAATCCAGTATATTCAAGAAATGCAGCATAGTCCAAGTTCTACCATAAGACTCTGATTTTTAAGTATACATTCAGAATCAGTTACATAACAACAGCTGTAATCTCTAACGAGAAGCAGGTGTCCCCTGTTAGTCACCAGCTCTCAACCAAGAGGAAACACGCATTTTCCTTAAAACAGCAAAGTTCTCACTTACCTCTTGCCATTTAGGTTGTTGGCAAGACGCTCACTCCTCCACCCCGCCCTCACCAGTTGGTCCTTGTGGGAAGACTCCATCATGACCTTTTTCAGTGGCAGGATTTGTGATCATCTCAACTCTACTTTCTACCATGATGGGGACCTATGCCAAAAGCTATTATAACTTCCTGTACATTATCTTAATGTATTTAAATGATCAAGTTCCACTTGTCTCTTGAGCATCCATGAGCATCATGATTAGAAACTGATTACTGCAGATTATACTTGCTAAAACCATGCACAAGTTTGAGATTGGCTTTGCGCTCTCGCCCTCTTCCTGAAACTGATGTTAATAGTTTTTTTTAATATTTTGAATGCAATGATAAATGATTTTAAGTACATATGCCACATAGTTCACATGTATTAACATGCTAAAAATGACCAAGGTGTTTTTTTGTTTTATTAAAATGCAATTAATTGCATCAGTATAGTATGCAGACACATAAGAAAGAAATATATTAATCACAAATACTAATCAAAGTACAATAATAGCAAACAGAGATTAAGATCCACATTTTGCCCAAATGTGAAGCTGGCGTTTAACTACATACATGACAATGCAATGTGAAAATGCATTTTGCAGTGATCGTACAGAAACACAAGTCATATTGCAGTGCGTGTGCAGCACCTGTGTTACAATGGAGCATCTTGGTAAGATCAGACCGTAACGCTTCATATCGAGCACTATACTGCTGTATTTTTCCTATATTAAATCGTAATGAGCATTGTGCACACACACACACGAGTGAACCAGGACCAGAAAAACAGGACCAGTCAAAATAAATAAATACATAATGACACACTCACCTGTGGCCACAATTTATCAGATTTCTTTAAAATAAAGCTGCGCATCTTGAAGCAGCTTCCATGGAGCACACGGTATTCATGGAATATTGGAATGGCTGTTGAAGGAATATATCTGAAATGTGCTTAAAATATGCATTAACCTTTTGTGCTTTTTTCCCCATTCAGTATCATCATGTTATTTATCTTTTATTAGAAGTCATCATTTATATAGAATATATATTACTCATATGCTCATAGTGATCAATATTTATCATTGCTTACTAAACACATAATCAATAGCTAAGGTTAATTACATGATCTATATATTCAAATACTCTTGGGTTATATGTTTGAATGCTGTTAAATTGTGTATTGTGTCTACCAAATTAAAGGCATGTTATGTTTATGATTACATTTGCTTTTGTTCTAAGATTTGCTTTTGCTCAAATATTAGTTTCTTAGCAAGCTGTCATGAAGATATGTTACTTATATAATCATTTTCAAAATGTCTTGTAAATGTGATGTGTCCCTGTTTCTTTGAGGCCCAGAGAAGGAGACTAAACTGTTTGCTAGAAGGTTGTGCAATTTTGAAATGTGCAAACATTCTTGTGGTATAACGTGATAGCGTGATGTGACTTGCTGACAGTTTTTCAGTTAGCAGTTGTTGCCCAATTTCTTATCAGTTCAAGACCAGAAGACTTTACAGCGCATGTGGGCAGGACCATGCCATGAAATAGAGGGATCAAGACCACCCAGATGAAAGACAATGCCCAAGATTAGCAGAAAAACGTAGTAGCATAGGGTATAAATACAAGCCAGCTCACTGTTCGGGGTTCCTGCTTGATGTCAGCTTGCTGGAACACCAGATTGCTGGTTGGAAGCTTGCAGCTCCTGGGACCCTCAGAACTTCTGGGTATGTTTTTGTTTATCTCACTCATTCTGTAAAACTTAAATTCTATCAAAATTTGTGACATTTAAATCCTGTTCAATAAATCTCTGAGTTGTGGACTAGCCCTCAGAGTAATTGTGTTCAAATTTAAATGACTGGTTAATACCTTCTTTCAAATCAACGGACGCGTGGGATAAGAGAGGCAGGGGGAGGCGAGGTCACTGGAGACCCCTGAAATATCCCAAGACTGTCAGGATTCCAACATAGAAAACCTGTATACCACCACCTCCAGTGTGCACCTCCTGCTGGTGCTTCCCTGCGCAGACAGCAGCGCACCATAATATGTGCTCTGTGGTTGTTCTGGAATGCGTTTCTACATTAAGTTGATGCAGTCCTGTTTGGTTGACTTTACTTACACAGCACCAAATCACAACATAAGTTGCCCCAAGGAGCTTCACAAAGCCTTACCCAAATTTTACCCACCCCCTGAGCAAGCACAATGGCAACAGTGGTCATGAAAAACTCCCTTTGGCATTTGACCTTTACTGCCATACCTTGATAAGGCACGAGTGCATTATATCATTCTGTAGTGAGTGGTCGGCTTGAGAGACACCGGAACATCCAATGACAAAATCTCACAGTTTTAGTTACTGATAGACTGACTAAGTTCATTTTATGAAACTGTATTGATGTCGTTGGTAGGTAATTGGTAGGGTGAAGGTCATCATGTGTTTTACTGTTTTTCCGGTTCACCTGTTTCTGGATTTTGATTTTATTTTAGTAGGGGAAGGGGTGGTGGCCAAGTGGATAGTGCACTTGGTTTCAGTGTGAAAGGTTCCCGGTTCAAACACCACCCTTGCCACATTTCTCCATGCAATGTGGAGTTGCATCAGTTGCATCCAGTGTAAAACTTGTGCCAATTCAATATGTAGATCCATCTCAGATTTGCTGTGGTGACCCTGAGTGTAAACAAGGGTGCAGCTGAAGGGACTTACTTATTTGATTTATTTTAGTACTCAATTAATAGTTGATTGATTAATTATTCCAGTTCTCGTGATTTGGCCCCATTTCACCAACAAATGGAACTGTATTGCAGTCACCATGTACACACTGCAACATCTATGCAAAACTGCGGTAACGCACATTCCTATCACACCATCATGTAGTGCACGACCAGCTTTAGAGGGTTAAAACATGCAACTTCATGACTGATCATTTGGGACAACTAGCATTAAATGACACTGGATGTGCAAAATTATTTAAAAGGAAAAGGATTTGTCAAGTGTGTTCACCAACCTCTGGCTATGTAATGATCAGATACTGTGGGTTGTGCTAGGAAAGTCAATGATTACTGCTTGGGGCACTTTTGACAAAAGTAGCATTGCGCTGTAGTGTCACGGCCCTCCTACCAGCTGCCTGGTTCATTTCACTCATGTCCACCCCAGAATCAAAACTGGTTTCTCGGCTGTCCACTGGCCTCCGTCTCCTGTGCTGTTCTGACACGGCGTAGTGGATCTCAGCTGCAGGTTTGCCTTCCAGTGACACAAACCAGGCTCGAGGAGGCTGGGGTGAAGGGATTTTAGAAAGCTCTGCCAAAGTATGTACTGAATTCCCCTGGTGCTCCCTGCCTGTGCAGGAACGTCGGTTGTTACCAATTTGATTTAATGTTCCAGGCACTGACACTGACTCGGGCATGCCAAAGTGACCCCATGATGTGTTGCAAGATGCTTCTTCAGAGTCTTCGAGAACCTCCAGCTGCTCTTTGGTTTCTGCAGCCTGGTTCTGTGTGGGCTGGGTAGTCAAGATGACATAGTCCTTGCTGGGAGGTTCACCGGCAGCCCTGTTTAAAGCTCCTGCACGAGGTAGGGTTGCTGACTTGCTCCACTTTGGCTGCTCCGGTTGCTCCTCCACGTGGAAAATTGCTGGCGAATGAAGAATGGTGACAGGTGACTTTTTGTAATAAAACAAATCCTCTGCTGTAAATTTCATTTGCTGCGGGTTTTTGTGTAATCGCATGAGATCATGGGGGTCTGCGCTCTGCTCCTGTGCAACACATTCCAACACAACAGCCACAGCATTTTCATCAAACTGGATCAATCCATGTCTTGATCTATGGTTGGCCATGTCATTGCGCATGGATATGACAAAGGAATTGTGCTGGATATCTTCCCCATCTTCATCCTGCACATGTGAATCTGCTGAAGATTCTTCAGAGAGTTCTTTGTCTTGTGTCGACGTGGTCTGGTCTTTTGTCATCACTGTGGCAGGGTGGTTCTTCTGTGTCTTGGTTTTACAGCGGAAGCTTCTGTAGACCAAACAGAACAATTTAGTGAATCATGTGAACACAGAAAAATAGAGTGATATAAGATGACAGCTGTTCTTACCTGTGATAGTACAACAACCCAACAAGAAGACAGGTGACAACGACAAGCATCCCACAAAGGAAAACCATCAGGAAAGACGACCGGTGTACGATGAAGTTAACAAATTCAACAAATCCCAGGAAATCTACAACAAGAGTACAAAGCAGGGTCAGAGGGCCAAAGCCAGACAAAGAGAGAGAGAGAAAAAACACTTACAAAGCAAATCTGAGAGGCCTCTGAACTGACGCCATTTTCACATCTGCCAAGGACGTAATAAAATCATTGCTGTTTATTTATTTGTCTGTCTGTCTGTTAGCAAGATTACGTCAAAACTACTGCACGGATTTTGATGGAATTTTCACCACAGATACATATGAGACCAAGGAAGACTCCATTAAATTTTGGAGGTGATCCAGATCCGGATTCTGGATCAAGTTTCACTTTATATAGGCTACGTCAACAACTTTGTGGATTCTCACTAAATTTTCACCACAGAGACATAGGCCATGTAAGACACAATTAAATTTTGGAGGTGAGCCAGTGTTCTGATGAGAGGCCAGCCCTCCACGCAACTGCACATGTGCACGCATGCACAGTTCTCTCTACCCAGACTTTCACACCTCCCCCCATCGGGTTGATTATTACAACAATAATAAGTGTGTTTTTTTTTCAATTTTAAATAGTTAAAATTTGCATGTGCACACTATATTTACAGCACAATATTGTTGGGACGCAGAACTGTTGATTTATGCGACAAGATGCACAATTTGACAAGACTACACATCTCGACAGAACACCAGATCCTGATTCTGGATCAAGATTTCACTTTATATACACTTTGAAAGATTATGTAAAAACTACTTTATGGATTCTCACCAAATTTGCACCACAGATAGCTACTGGGGAATGGAAGACTCCACTGCATTTTGGAGCTCATGGTTAGGATCCAGATTGGCGGACATCATCTCTGATTGCTCTTGTTAAATATTGAAACTGTTCCAAGTGTTTGCCAGACCATTTTGTTAGCACTGGCTCATATGCATATGTATTTATTAAAAGTTTCCAAGAGATATCTACAAAATAACTACAAAACACAATTTCAGTAATTTTTTTATGGGTGACGGCATATAACTATTTCAAATTTGTTTTCTCTAAAACAAACTTAACAGGCTAATTTCCAAGCCAGCTACAGTACATGCTAAAATAGATATCTATCACTGCTGCTGTAGATAATACATTGACACAGACATAATTTATAACCATTATTGTCTTCTGCAACTTATTTTGATCCTATTTTGGAACAGTTTATATTATGGTGTTGTAGAATTTCATTTAAGCTGATGTATCAATCGGAGTAAATATTAGAATGGTCATAAACCAGCATGCTTGAGCGTTTTATCAGTGGCGGCGCCAGGAAATTTTTGTTAAGGGAGCTGAGGTATATGTTTTAGTCACCCGTGCTCCTCTAAAATGTGGTATCAATGCACACACACATCACTTAGAATGATTGCAAGTTCAGTAAACTTGCACATAGGTATAAATAAAGATAAGTGAAGTTTTAAGAGTGGCCGCAATAAATATTTAGGAAACCTAAATTTTTGGAGTATGGAGTTAAATTTGTCTCATTAATACTTGCAAATGCACAGAGGGTGATTTACAAATATCCTTTGATTTATACACATGCTTTGTGATCCACAAACACAAATTTCTGATTTGTAACTTGTGTGTGGGTTTTTACAAATAAATGTTTATTTGCAAAACTGAAAATTCTGTTTGTGAAGGATGATTCAGCATTGGTGGATCATCGAACACACACATTCATCACTTTAATCAGTTACGCAATATTGAGACATTCTCAGCACAAAACTGCAGTTGAGATCCATAAATATGTCAGCCACTATTCACATTATTGGCAGAATTATTGGGGGGGGCTGAGGGGGGCTTGGCTCATTATTGCGTGGGCTTAAGCTCCCCCAAGCTCCCCCCCCTGGTGCCGCCACTGCATTTTATTGAACAGACTATGATTTTCACAGAAGCTAGATAGCCTGTGTCATGTTTTATGCCATCCAGTATCGTCTTAATAGCTTAAAATTATATTGATTTGTTCTTTGGACACTTTATACTTCAGAAGAAAAGAATTTAATGAAAGTGGATGACGTAGTACAACCTAAAGTAACAGTTGCCAAAAGCACTGTACTGAGTTGGCCACAATAGCAGGAGATGCTACATCAACATTTCCAAGTGACTGAATATATCTTGGAATTCATTTACAGCAATCATTAAGAGATACAAATTGTATGGTACTGTGTGGTAAATTAGTCTGGGGAAGGCCATTCTCAAAACTGAAGGAATATGCAAGAAGGAAAACCCTAATGATTTGTGTGAACAACAGTCCTTATATTTATTTTTCCCATTTACTTATGGCCTCTATGTATAAACGTGACTGTAATTTGTAAATGGTTCATGCAATATTACTAGTCGAATTAAAGTTGAAAATCTACACTATAAACACACCTTGTTTAATTCCACCTACACTGTAATAGTGTACAATGGAAAAACTACAAATATTATATTACTGTCAAAAACCCCAGGTACTCAGCTGCGCACACACACACACACATTTTTTTTTTTTTTCATTTTGCAATGGGTCCCCCCCCCATATGTACATGCCTCTGTTGGATGACAAAGGTGCTGCAATCCAATAGCCAAGGTGTGGAGCTGTGAATGTCCACATATGCTTCCCTGCTACTGACAACACCATTCCGTGACCCTTTTTCATCCATCCGCCTAAGTTCAGGAAATAAAATATGTGAGACATTATTCTTGCTGTCATTACAATATTGCTTTCAATTTCTTATCTCAAAACAAATGTGTTCATTTTCTGGAGATATAAATAAGGGATATGAAAGTATCTGTGCTTCTTGCATTGACTGGGAAGCTTTTTGGTAGAAATATTACATCAGAGGTTCCAATTTTCTTTGTCGAAAGGACCCACTTTAAAATCTGATTTATTTCTCAACTATTTCCTATTTGATGAAGTTTATTAAGTACTAAGTTATATTTGACAGAACATATGTTATATATGACAGTCTACTGTGTCTTGACAATCTTAAACTTTATAATACAACACTTAGGTACATCAATGAAGAATAATTGCCATTTCAGTGGTTTTTCACTATTTCAGCATTCACCTATGCAGGATCTTGAGTATCATGTTTTTGCACTCACCAGTCATCCGGTTGAAGAACCAGGCAGGAACCACATTTGAAGTTTGAAGTCTGAAGCTGTCAGGAACACTGAGACTGATTTGTATTGGCCCACTTACATGTAACTCTGTGTCGCTGGAGAAGAGTTGAACACTGACGACTGCCACTGGACTCAAATCCACACTTATGTAACCTTTGCACAAACAGAAGGCAATGATTTATTCATGTGGCACCCTTCGGTTGTCCAACACAAGGCACACCCGAATGGAACCTTGAGGCAAACTCCAATTTCAATTCAATTTATTTTCATTTATATAGTGCCAAATCACAACAGAGTTGCCTCAAGGCGCTTCACACTCCAACTCCAAAAGGGAGAACACTGTTGTAAACACCCCTGATAAAATGTCCAACTTCAGAGCAGAAATAAACATGTTTTCAGCCTGAAACAAACAAACCAAAAAAAAGTTCATCTCCATGCTAATGTTCAGAGGTATCAAATGACTCTGGAAATGTGCAGTGCACCACGTTGAGTTCATGGCTGGCGTACGCACATTTCTACAGCTATTGCTCTGCTGGCGATACATAAAGGTGATGCTGGGAAACTGTTAATAGTGTGAAAAAAAGTCACTGGAGTGATGTGGACACCATGCAGAGATACACTTATGAACAATTAATGCACCCAAGTGTTTACAATTATGAATGAATGAATGATTTTTATTCAGCACGCACGCACAAACAAAATCTCTCATTTATAAAACAAGTCAAGAGAAAACAAAAATTAAAACATATAGAATAAAACTCGAAACAATTTACCAATTTAGTGCAGCTGAAAGGGTGTGGGCAGAAGCAAAAACTTATAAACGCCCACCCCGTACATCAATTTCAGCAATTTCTGTGTACAAACAAAAAATAAACACAAAAAAACAATTACCAGTCAGCAATGTAACGCAGTGAAACATACAAAGTAATACAACAGACAAACAAACAAAAAAATAGCCACACAGTCAATTTACTTAATTACGCAAACTATAACAAGTTAATATATTATTTTTATACAGTCTTTTAAAGCAAGCTAATGTACTGGATACTTTAATACAATCCAAACAGTCATTCCACACTCTAACACCCTTTACGGAAATGCAATGACTTTTAGCAGTAGTTCGAATCTTTCTTCTATCAAACACCAATGATCCATGCAAATTATAACTGGACTCTCATTTTAAACAACTCCTGGACATGATGAGGCAAGAGTCCATTTTTAACTTTATACATTATCTGTATTGTAAAATAATCAACCAAGTTATAAAATGTAAAAAACTGAAGACGAACAAACAGTGAATTTGTTGGTTCATGATATGGTTTTTTACTTATCACTCTTATAGCTTTTTTTGTAAGAGAAATATTGGATTAGTATTTGTTTTATATGTATTTCCCCAAACTTCAATGCAGTAAGTCATATAAGGGACAAGTAATGAGTGATATTGTACTTTGTACAAGATAGCAATAACTTTTGATATTTTGGTCTCAATATGTTTTATATGAGTTTTCCAACTAAGCTTGTCATCAACAAAAACTCCAAGAAATTTAGTTTGAGATACAATTTCAATTTCAATACCATTCAACAATAATTTACTGCTTAAATTTCTAGGCTTATTTCCAAATATAATGCACTTAGTTTTACCGAAATGAAGTGATAATTTATTAGAGTCAAACCAGTATTTAAATTTTTGCAGTTCTCTCTCCACTAAGTCCAAGAGCTGTCTCAAATTATCTCCACTAGCAATCACAGTTGTATCATCAGCAAACAAAATACAACTCAAAGACTTAGAAATCAAACCTATATCATTAATATACAGCAAAAACAATAATGGCCCAAGAACTGACCCCTGGGGCACATAATCCTCAAAAATTCAGATTTTATCCCACCAAGGTGAACACACTGATATCTATTACATAAATAACTAGCTATCCAGTTAAAGGCCAGTCCTCTAATGCCATACATCTGTAATTTTTCCAATAATACAGTATGATCAATAGTATCAAATGCAATTTTCATTCTGGAGGGAAATTTCCCAGTCGTAAGTGATAAGTTACAAATATACGAGGGCTGTCAATAAAGTAACGGTCCTTTTTATTTTTTTCAAAAACTATATGGATTTCATTCATATGTTTTTACGTCAGACATGCTTGAACCCTCGTGCGCATGCGTGAGTTTTTCCACGCCTGTCGGTGACGTCATTCGTCTCTGAGGACTCCTTGTGGGAGGAGTCATCCAGCCCCTCGTCGGAATTCCTTTGTCTGAGAAGTTGCTGAGAGACTGGCGCGTTGTTTGATCAAAATTTTTTCTAAACCTGTGAGACACATCGAAGTGGACACGGTTCGAAAAATTAAGCTGGTTTTCAGTGAAAATTTTAACGGCTGATGAGAGATTTTGAGGTGATTCTGTCGCTTTAAGGACTTTTCACGGTGCGAGACGTCGCACAGCGCTCTCAGGGGGCGTCATCAGCCTGTTCAAGCTGAAAACCTCCACATTTCAGGCTCTATTGATCCAGGACGTCGTGAGAGAACAGAGAAGTTTCAGAAGAAGTCGGTTTCAGCATTTTATCCGGATATTCCACTGTTAAAGGAGATTTTTTTAATGAAAGACGTGCGGACGGATCCGTGCGTCGGGACGCAGCCGACGCGGTGCGGCGGCACAGGAAAAACACCTCCGTGTTGATAACCATTTGTAAAATCCAGGCGGCTTTTGATGGCTTTCAGTAGAGTGAGTATATGAGAAATTGTTTAACAGGCAGGACATGTTCCAACTTGTCCTTAAGGCTTTCAACAGAGGTGTTTTTCCTGTGGCAGAGCGTCGCGACGGCTGCGTCCCGACGCGCGGACCCGTCCGCACGTCTTTCATTAAAAAAATCTCCTTTAACAGTGGAATATCCGGATAAAATGCTGAAACCGACTTCTTCTGAAACTTCTCTGTTCTCTCACGATGTCCTGGATCAATAGAGCCTGAAATGTGGAGGTTTTCAGCTTGAACAGGCTGATGACGCCGCCTGAGAGCGCTGAGCGACGTCTCGCACCGTGAAAAGTCCTTAAAGCGACAGTCTCACCTCAAAATCTCTCATCAGCCGTTAAAATTTTCACTGAAAACCAGCTTAATTTTTCAAACCGTGTCCACTTCGATGTGTCTCACAGGTTTAGAAAAAATTTTGATCAAACAACGCGCCAGTCTCTCAGCAACTTCTCAGACAAAGGAATTCCGACGAGGGGCTGGACGACTCCTCCCACAAGGAGTGCTCACAGGCGAATGACGTCACCGACAGGCGTGGAAAAACTCACGCATGCGCACGAGGGTTCAAGCATGTCTGACGTAAAAACATATGAATGAAATCCATATAGTTTTTGAAAAAAATAAAAAGGACCGTTACTTTATTGACAGCCCTCGTATGTTAAGGGTTTGATAATACAGTCAATAATGTTCTTAATCAAAACCATATCAAAGCTATCAATGTCAGTGTATTTTTCCCCTTAATTTTATGAACTATGCTAAAAATTTCTTTTTCATCCATTTCTCTAATAAACATTGAATCCTGAATTTTATTAATTAATTTACAGTTGTCCATAGAACACTTTGCCGTAGCTACAATTGAGTTTGATAAATTTTTACCAACATTAACAAAATAATCATTAAAATAATCAGCAATAATTTTATTTCCTTTTACAATTTTATCAGAGTCTATATAAAAGCAAGATGGATAATCTTTAACAACTTTTTTCTTTTTAATGATTTCACCCAAGAGCTTCCAGTTTCCCCTAATGTTAGTTTTATTTTTCTCCAACAAATCGCAGTAATACTGCTTCTTACACAATCGCATAATGTTTGTTAATTTATTTTTATATGTTTTATATTTTCTATCGGCTTCATTGGTTCTAAATTTTAAAAACTGCTTATACAATAATTTTTTCTTTTTACATGCATTCAGGAGTCCCTTTGTTACCCAAGGTTTATCAGTCCTTTGTGTATCTCCAGTTTTAGGCACCCACAGACAATGTTTATCATACAGATTAGATACAATAGAAATAAATAATTCATATGATTCATAACATCATCACAATACATTTCACACCAATTTTGGCGCAATAAATCCCTTCTGAGGTTCTCAATATTAACATTAGTTATTTTCCTAATAAAATGTACAGTTTTTGTTTGGTGCACGCTGTCCACTGATGATTGAAAGGCTACAAAAACTGGCAAGTGATCACTGACATCGGAAATAAGTATTCCACCTGTTATATTCCCTACAATGGCATCTGTTAATATGTTGTCAATGAGTGTTGATGTGTTCCTAGTTATCCTGGTTGGATGTGTGATCACAGGATATAGACCCATAGAAAACATAGAGTTTATAAATTCAGTTATTTGTAACTGACCATAAGGGTTTTAAAAAAAAATCAATATTAAAGTCTCCACAGACAAACAAAACCTTGTTATTATTAATTGTGTTGTACATGTCAGTCAGTCTATCCACAAAAGTATTGATATCTGTGTTGTGTGGGCCGCTGAAGAGGAGGTACTGCTGGCCCACCACCACCAGAGGGCGCCCTGCCTGGAGTGCGGGCTCCAGGCACCAGAGGGCGCTGCCGCATCATGGGAGTAATCTGGGTGACAGCTGTCACCCATCACCAAACACAGCTGTTTCCACTCAGCACCGAGGTATATCAGGAGGACGGCGTCTCCACCTCAGTGCCGAGATATCACCTAAGACCAAGGTAGTATTCTCTGCAGGTATACTTTGCATTATTAACTAAGACTGTCAAAACCGTTTTTCAGGACTGGTGACTACTAAGAACCTTATTCCTTGGATAAGTACTCACCTTCCTGCTGAACTTTGTCAAGAGGTGGAGGCGGCTTCTCCCCTCTCTGTAACTGGGTGCGTTCATCCACTCCTGTGTGTTGTTGCTCTCTCCTGCCAGCAGTACCGGATCCGACGAGCGGAGGCAGTGGCCACCTGGGAAGTCGGGACTTGGCGGTTCCAGTATTTCCAGGGTTCGGTGGCAGAGGAGATCTGGGTGGTTCCGGTTCGACTGAGACGGACGTCTCCTACCTTCGAGCCTGCCCACACAACACCAGCGGATTCGACCCTAAATTGTGTTTGTTGTATTACTCTTGCTTGTTCAGTAGTAAATCTTGTTATTTACTTTCTCCATTGTCCGTTCATTGCGCCCCCTGTTGTGGGTCCGTGTTCCAACACTTTCACAACAGGATATCTCGGCCAGCGTCATGGACCCCGAGGGGCGTCAACCGGCTGTTGAACGGCCAATGGAAGACCAAGACGCGGCGGAGGCTTCGGGAGGGGTAATCGGCGAGTTGCAGCGGATCCTCACCGCTTTCACCTCTCGGATCGATTCAATGACCGAGCAATACGTTCTCCTAAACCGCAGGGTGGAGGCTCTCGCCGCACAAGTGGAGGCGCGCCCTTCGGGCGCCGCTGCGGCTCTCCCTCCCGAGGACCCTGCGCGTGAAAGTGACGTTCCACTGGTCGTTCAACGGTCCCTTCCTCCGTCCCCAGAAGCATACATAAGCCCTCCAGAACCGTACGGAGGCTGTGTGGAGACGTGCGCGGATTTTCTGATGCAGTGTTCGCTCGTCTTCGCACAGCGTCCCGTAATGTACGCGACTGATGCTAGCAAAGTAGCTTATGTAATAAATCTGCTTCGCGGGGAGGCACGCGCTTGGGCTACAGCGCTCTGGGAGCAGAACTCACGGCTCCTTCATACGTACGTTGGGTTTGTACGGGAGCTCAGAACGGTGTTCGACCATCCCAACAGAGGAGAGTCCGCTTCAACCGCGCTACTGTCAATGAGACAGGGGCGTCGGAGCGCAGCTGCCTATGCAGTCGCCTTCCGCATCGCGGCGGCGAGATCCGGCTGGAATAGCACTGCCCTCCGCGCCGCCTTTGTAAACGGACTGTCACTGGTCCTAAAAGAGCATCTGGTGGCGAAGGACGAACCGCGGGACTTAGACGGGCTCATCGATCTAGTCATACGACTCGACAACCGGTTAGAAGAACGCCGTCGGGAACGAGGCGAAGGGCGTGGCCAGGCACGCGTCGTCCCTCTCCCTTCCGGTTCCGATCGAGCACCGCCTTCCCCACGCTCCACAGCCCCTGCGCTCCGTGGGGTCACAGCTCCCCCTACTGACGAAGCTAGGGACACGAGTAGGGCAACATTTAGGGCACCAGATGCACAGAGGAGATGGACCCACGGAGCGTGTCTTGTTTGTGGTTCAATAGAGCACCATGTGAGAGACTGCCCCGAGCGGTCAAACGCCAAATGCCCGCCCCTAGAGACTGGGCCAGGGGTGGGTCAAAACATTCACGTGGGACACACCCACATTGCTACACGACTCCCAGTCACGATCCTGTTTGAGGATTCAACCCTGAAGGCCCCAGCACTGGTGGACACGGGCTCTGAGGGGAATCTGCTTGACAGTAGATGGGCCAGGGAGATAGGGCTCCCTCTGGTGGCTCTTACCTCGCCTGTGCAGGTTCGGGCACTAGATGGCTCCCTACTCCCACCAATTACGCACAAGACACCTCCAGTAACTCTGGTGGTGTCAGGTAACCACCGGGAGGTGATCGAGTTCTTCGTGACTAAGGCCACCTCCCGTGTGGTTTTAGGGTTTCCATGGATGCTTAAACACAATCCCCGGATTGATTGGCCGTCCGGGGTAGTGGTTCAGTGGAGCGAAACCTGCCATCGGGAGTGTCTCGGTTCCTCGGTTCCTCCCGGCTCCCAAGCTAAAGAGGAGGTCCGAGTCCCGCCCAATCTGAAGGCGGTGCCAGCGGAGTACCATGACCTCGCTGACGTGTTCAGCAAGGATCTGGCTCTCACGCTTCCTCCCCACCGCCCGTATGATTGTGCCATCGATTTGGTTCCAGGCAGTGAGTTCCCGTCCAGTAGGCTGTACAACCTCTCACGGCCGGAACGCGAATCAATGGAGACCTACATCCGGGACTCATTAGCTGCCGGATTGATCCGGAATTCCACCTCACCGATGGGCGCAGGTTTCTTTTTTGTGGGTAAAAAAGATGGCGGGCTTCGTCCATGCATTGATTACAGGGGGTTGAACGAGATCACGGTTCGCAACCGATACCCGTTGCCCTTGTTGGATTCAGTGTTCACTCCCTTGCATGGAGCCAAAATGTTCACCAAGCTGGATCTTAGGAATGCGTATCATTTGGTTCGGATTCGGAAGGGAGACGAATGGAAGACGGCATTTAACACCCCCTTAGGTCATTTTGAGTACCTGGTCATGCCGTTCGGTCTCACTAACGCTCCCGCGACTTTCCAAGCGTTGGTAAACGATGTCTTGCGGGACTTCCTGCACCGGTTCGTCTTCGTATATCTGGACGATATACTCATCTTTTCCCCGGATCCTGAGACTCATGTCCGGCATGTCCGTCAGGTTCTGCAGCGGTTGTTGGAGAACCGGCTGTTTGTGAAGGGCGAGAAGTGTGAGTTCCACCGCACTTCTTTGTCCTTCCTGGGGTTTATCATCTCCTCTAACTCCGTCGCCCCGGACCCGGCCAAGGTTGCGGCGGTGAGAGATTGGCCCCAACCTACAAGCTGTAGGAAGCTGCAACAGTTCCTCGGCTTTGCAAATTTCTACAGGAGGTTCATTAAGGGCTACAGTCAGGTAGTTAGCCCCCTGACAGCCCTGACCTCTCCAAAAGTTCCCTTCACCTGGTCGGACCGGTGCGAGGCCGCGTTCAAGGAGTTGAAACGGCGCTTCTCGTCTGCACCAGTTCTGGTGCAGCCCGATCCTAGCCGCCAGTTGGTGGTTGAAGTGGATGCCTCGGACTCAGGGATAGGAGCGGTGCTCTCCCAGAGCGGGAAGACCGATAAGGTCCTTCACCCGTGTGCCTATTTTTCTCGCAGGTTGACCCCCGCTGAGCGGAATTATGACGTCGGCAATCGGGAACTCCTTGCTGTGAAAGAGGCCCTCGAAGAGTGGAGACATCTGTTGGAGGGAACAGCCGTGCCATTCACGGTTTTCACTGACCATCGGAACCTGGAGTACATCAGAACCGCCAAGCGTCTGAACCCCAGGCAAGCCCGCTGGTCACTGTTCTTTGGCCGTTTTGACTTCCGGATTACCTACCGCCCCGGGACCAAGAATCAGAGATCGGATGCATTGTCCCGGGTGCACAAAGATGAGGTCAAAACGGAACCGTCGGATCCCCCGGATCCCATCATCCCGGAGTCCGCTATCGTGGCCGCCCTCACCTGGGACGTGGAGAAGACCGTCCGGGAGGCCCTGACCCGTGTCCCGGACCCCGGAAACGGACCAAAAAACAGACTATACGTCCCACCAGAAGCTAGGGCTGCAGTCCTGGACTTCTGTCACGGTTCTAAGCTCTCCTGTCACCCAGGGGTGCGAAGGACCGTGGCAGTCGTCCAGCAACGCTTCTGGTGGGCATCCCTGGAGACCGACGTCCGGGACTACATCCAGGCCTGTACCACCTGTGCCAGGGGCAAGGCAGATCATAGAAAAACCTCAGGGCAACTACAGCCATTGCCCGTGCCTCATCGCCCCTGGTCCCACATCGGTCTGGACTTCGTCACGGGTCTCCCGCCGTCCCAGGGAAACACTGTCATCTTCACGATAGTGGACCGTTTCTCCAAGGCGGCCCACTTCGTGGCCCTCCCGAAGCTCCCTACGGCCCAGGAGACAGCGGACCTCCTGGTCCACCACGTCGTCCGTCTGCATGGCATACCATCAGACATCGTCTCCGATCGCGGTCCCCAGTTCACCTCACATGTCTGGAGGAGTTTCTGCCGGGAACTGGGGGCCACGGTCAGCCTCTCGTCTGGGTACCACCCCCAGACCAACGGGCAGGCAGAGCGGGCGAATCAAGAACTGGAGCAGACACTTCGCTGTGTGACAGCCGCGCACCCGACGGCCTGGAGTACCCATCTGGCCTGGATCGAGTACGCCCACAACAGCCAAGTGTCATCAGCCACCGGCCTCTCCCCGTTTGAGGCGTGCTTGGGGTATCAGCCCCCCTTGTTTCCGGTGGTTGAGGGAGAGGTCGGTGTGCCCTCGGTCCAGGCCCACCTACGGAAGTGCCGTCGGGTGTGGCGGGCCGCCCGCTCTGCTTTGTTGCAGGCCCAGACGAGGGCGAAGAAACATGCAGACCGGCGACGGGCCCCGGCTCCCAAGTATCGTCCTGGGCAGGAGGTCTGGTTATCCACCAAGGACATTCCCCTACAGGTTACCTCTCCTAAACTGCAAGAACGATACATCGGACCATATAAAATCCTCAAAGTCATCAACCCCGCCGCAGTGAGGCTCCAGCTTCCGGCCTCACTGCGGATCCATCCAGTTTTCCATGTTTCCCGGATCAAGCCTCTTCGCACCTCACCCCTCTGCACCCCGGGTCCGGCACCGCCTCCTGCCCGGATCATCGACGGAGCACCGGCTTGGACTGTCCGCCGGCTCCTTGACGTCCGTCGGATGGGCCGGGGTTTTCAGTATCTGGTGGACTGGGAGGGGTACGGCCCCGAGGAGCGCTCCTGGGTGAAGAAGGGCTTCATCCTGGACCCGGCCCTCCTGGCCGACTTCTACCGTCGCCATCCGGATAAGCCCGGTTGTGCGCCAGGAGGCGCCCGTTGAGGGGGGGGTCCTGTTGTGTGGGCCGCTGAAGAGGAGGTACTGCTGGCCCACCACCACCAGAGGGCGCCCTGCCTGGAGTGCGGGCTCCAGGCACCAGAGGGCGCTGCCGCATCATGGGAGTAATCTGGGTGACAGCTGTCACCCATCACCAAACACAGCTGTTTCCACTCAGCACCAAGGTATATCAGGAGGACGGCGTCTCCACCTCAGTGCCGAGATATCACCTAAGACCAAGGTAGTATTCTCTGCAGGTATACTTTGCATTATTAACTAAGACTGTCAAAACCGTTTTTCAGGACTGGTGACTACTAAGAACCTTATTCCTTGGATAAGTACTCACCTTCCTGCTGAACTTTGTCAAGAGGTGGAGGCGGCTTCTCCCCTCTCTGTAACTGGGTGCGTTCATCCACTCCTGTGTGTTGTTGCTCTCTCCTGCCAGCAGTACCGGATCCGACGAGCGGAGGCAGTGGCCACCTGGGAAGTCGGGACTTGGCGGTTCCAGTATTTCCAGGGTTCGGTGGCAGAGGAGATCTGGGTGGTTCCGGTTCGACTGAGACGGACGTCTCCTACCTTCGAGCCTGCCCACACGACACCAGCGGATTCGACCCTAAATTGTGTTTGTTGTATTACTCTTGCTTGTTCAGTAGTAAATCTTGTTATTTACTTTCTCCATTGTCCGTTCATTGCGCCCCCTGTTGTGGGTCCGTGTTCCAACACTTTCACAACAATCTGAGCCTGAAGCTCTATAAACGCAGCTTATAATTCTATTTTTTTATTTTTTACATTTATTTTCAACTGTAACACATTCCATGATATTTTCCAAAGAAAATGACATACTATGTATAATTTCACATTGGTGATTAGAACTATATGGGTGTATATAAAAGCCTGTGCAAAGTAATGCATAAAATAGCACTAACAATGACCCCATTAGCATTGTTAGAGGACCTTGCAAATGTTGCAATCCGACATGAGTGTGTATTCAGGGGATGCAAGGATATCCTTGAAAATGAAGATAATTAGCTCATAAGCCGATTTAATTTACCAAGGCCATTGTTACTGGAGTTGTGCGCAGATCTGCAGTTGGACCCAGAGCACAATACAGTGAGAAGCCAGTGGGTGTCTGTGCCCACACGTGCTGACCAAGCTGGGCTTCCTGGCAACAGCGACATTCCAGCGGGAGCTGGCCGATTGGTCAGGAGTGTGCCAGTCAATCTTGAGCCGAGCCATGCCAGCTGTGTGGGACAGAATTATCCGAATGTCATGCAGGTACATCACCTTCCAACATAAGAGTGCAATTTGGAGCGAGAGCCGGAATATGAGCTATTAACTGCACACATATTGCTATAAAGGTGCCATCAGATGATGAATTTGTTTAGGAAACATTTTTATTCCATCAATGTTCAAACCATATGTGATGCAAAAATGCATCTAACTACCATCGTGGCTAGGTGACCTGGTTCAACGCATCCAGCCTGACTAACAGCATGGTTGGGGCAGACCAGTTTCATGCTTTTTTCATGCTCCTCGTGTTGAAGTCTCACAGGACATGTTGTGACATGCCCAGCTCTTCCACAATTTCTCTGATAGTCACACGACTGAAAAGCCATTGAAAGCCGTCTGAATCTTCCGAATGGTGGAAGAGCTGGGCATGTCACAACATGTCCTGTGAGACTTCAACACGGTGGCGCTTTTGTTCCGCCATCAGCTTCGTGCCCAAGCCATCGGCATGAATTTCACAGCAACTCTTTTCATGGCAAAATCTTCTGTCACAGTGGAATGTGCCGAAAAAGTGTTGATGTCCACCTCTTCCACAATTTCTCGGATAGTCACACGATGGTCCCACATCACCACAGTGTTCACTTTGGAATGATCCGGTCATTTCAGCATGTTGATGGTCGACCAGAGCGCGGCGCGCTCTCCACCATTGTGTGGATGTCTTTAAACCGGTTGTACCGCTCCTTAAGCTGTGTGATGCCCATAGCATCGTCACCAAAAGCTGTCTGAATAATCCGAATGGTTTCCACCTGGCTGTCGCCCAGTTTCTGGCAAAATTTGATGCAGTCGCGCTGCTCCAGTCGTTCCGCCATTTCCTTGCAAAGAATCGACAGGCATGAAAAAATTCACGCATGCGCACGAAGGTTCAAGGTTTGCTCATGCAAGCACACGTGATTGAAATCCATCAGGTTTTTGAAAAAAATAAAAAGGTCCGATACTTTTCTAACAGACCTCGTATTTATTGTTATTATTATTTTTTGTTTCTTAATGGTGAAACTAGAGCTGCAGACCTTCTTAACAAGCCCCCGATGTCTCCCTGTGTTCAGTATTTGTCAATAAACGCGTGTATAAAGTTGTGATGTCACACACTATTGGCCGCGGCACACCTCATTTTCTTTAACTTCAGTGTGTGTGCACTGCTTTCGTTTCATGTTTATTCCAGATGACAGGGTACCAAATAAAATATTCCTGTGTATCTTAATTTACGTCATTTACTCCACTTCATCTGTAGCTCACACTCTATAAAATATCTTTTCTTACCGTGATCATTCTGGAAAGAGAAGGGAATCCCCAGGGCCTATTTAAATACATTTGCATATTTAAATAGGAGTGTGGACAGGGTGGAGTTTGGTATGTTTAATAATAAATAATAATAATAAATATACACCACACAACTTAAATTTGTATAAATAAACTGGTCAAACAAAACCTGTAGCAAAAGGCACATAAATGCATACTTATAGCTGATCCAGAAAAAAGCATCAAACTATTATTAGGTTTCAAAAGCCACTTGGAATTAATCAGATGTGGAAATTGATTAATTAATTTACTCCTGCTACATCGTAAATAAAAAATGTAATCAGCAAAACAGAAACTGAAAACAGAACTGTAGACAGTTCCCTTTTATTTCAATGGAGTTCACATGGAAGCTCTGGGGTTGGGGTGGGGGGTGGTGATGGGACGTGATTTATTGTGGAACGTTATTATTTTGTCTTTAATACAGAAAAATACAGAAAAACTTGTGAAACGTAGCTCCTAATTGTGTGGATGCTCACAGCACACACTGTAGTAAGTCATCTGGACATTTCCTTTGTCTTTACTGTTTAGCCATTTGGCATTAACATAATTCAAAAGAAAGGAAATGTGATCAGAATGCATCAGTTTAAAGCTTGTGATAATGGAATAAGGTAACTTTTTTTTTTTTTGTGAAAGTGGCCAGTAACTGAACCAGAAGACTTTTCATAGTTACAGTGCACTACCAGTGTAACTGATAGCAAGAAAGCACATGTGCACTGTTAACTGCCAAAACGTGAATCAGCTGCAAATCGCAAATTATCCGCAAATCATGAATTGCAAAACATGAATACTAAAAAACTGCGACAGACTGGTGTCTTGTCCTGGGTGTATCCCACCTCGCGCTCTATGACTGCTGGGATAGGCTCCAGCACCCCCGCCACCCTTGACTGGACTAAGCGGTTGAATATGAGTGTGTGAGTGTGTGTGTGTGTGTGTGTCTGTGAATACTGAAAAAATATCTCCCGAAACATGAATGCATATGTTGCAAAACTAATACCGAAACGTGAATTTCTTCACGTTTTGGTATTAGTAAATGAACAATCTAGCACTTGGTGAATTCTGCTTCATGATGATAGGAAGAGTCGACATTGAAGGATCAAAAAGTGACGTCGCTATGAACACTTGGCCGCCACAAGCCAGTTATCCCTGTGATAACTTTTCTGACACCTCCTGCTTAAAACCCAAAAAGTCAGAAGTCTGTCACGGTCTGTATTCATAGTGAAAATCAAGATCAAGTGAGGTGTTGCCCTTCTGCTCCACAGGAGGTTTCTGTCCTTCCTGAGCTCGCCTGAGGACACCTGCGTTACTGTTTTACAGGTGTACCGCCCCAGTCAAACTCCCCACCTGCCACTGTCCCTGGAGCGGGTCACGGCCAGCGGGGCCGGGTGCTTGACACCATTACTGAGAACCTTCTTGGGGCTCGCCTCACCAGGTGTAGTGACACCCCCCCCCCTTTTTTTTTGCGGTGATAGGGTTTGCGATCAAGATTTCCTGAAGTAATTGATCCATAAACTGAAATCTGTAAACTACTAAAACTGAAGGAAAATATATACAATGAATGATATTCACATTTTACAACTTGTGTTTTGTGAGATCTGCATTCACGTTTTGTGGGATAATTTATTGATGGTTTGCAAAAAACTTATTAACAGTTCATGGATATTCATGGTTTGCAGCAGCTTCACATTTTGAGGGTCTTTGGGTACTTACCTCCCACCATCCAAAAACAGAGCTTAAGTTAACCACTGACTGTAACTGTCTCTAACTGGGAATGTCACAGAGAGGAATTGTTGCATATTGCCACACATGCAAACATTTTTGCAGTCATCAAATTCAGTCCTTTTCAGGAGTCACGGGTTTATGTTTTAATCCTGTTATACACACCTGATTTGGTGCTCATGATGCCCAGAGTGTTCAAAAAGCTGCTGTCCTCTGAGGACAGTGCAGGAATGGTGAGGTAAGCCTTTATTGAGGTGATATCACGGCTGTCTGTTAGATTTAGAAGGTTCTTGGAAAATGTGACAATAGCCTGAGATGAAGCACCTGGAAAACAACAAATTATCATCAGTATCACCAGAAAATATGCTCAAGTCTGTTCCTTATGATGTGGTTGATTTACACTTGCCCATAGTTTTTCTTAATTTATGCTTACTGGAGATGAATAGAAAGAAAGAAAGAAAACATACCAGATGTTTTGCAAGTGATCAATACAGAATCTTCAAAGAACCAGATGTTGCCTTGAGTCAGACGGAGTAGCGACATTGTCACTGAAGAAAATACTGCAGCAGTAAGGAAGAAAATGGGAGCAAAATTATGTTTTGTCATTTATTAAAAAAAAAAAAAATCCCCTAGATGGCAGTGTGAGCTAATATTTCCCCGGGTTTCAAAGGTGGATTGGCCATTAAGAGTCCCAGGATTTTTCCCGGTGGGCCGATTAATAACTGGGCTAATGGCTGCTCTTTTTTTTTTTTTTTCATGGTAACTCTCCTGGCCCAGGACATGTACTGGCCCACCGGGCTCAGCTGACACAGCATAGGCCCAGTGGCTTGTCAGTCAAAAAATAACGCACCCAATTGTGAACCTTTGTTTGGCTACAGTGGCCCAGAGTCTCCCCTCCCCTCCCCACCATCCAATCACCTTTAATGATAAGCAATTATGATGAGAGAAAAAAAAAAACCCCAACATAACAGAACATGAAAAACAAAGCGAGTCACAAAGGCTACAACCCAACCGTTGGGAAGATAAGTCATACATTGAACATTACACACCCAACCATTGGGTAGATTAATATAATGTCTTACCTTATTCGCCCAGCCGTTGGGCAGATAAGTCATACATTGAACATTACATGCACAACCGTTGGGCAGATAAATATAATGTCTTATCTTATTCGCCCAATCGTGATCATGTATTTGACACGTTTTGTGCATCCAAACTACGTTTTTTACACCACTTTTTAATGCTCTATTGTGGCGTATGTTTGACACATTTAACAGCGTTGTGTTTAATTACTGCGAAAATACCACAATGGATCAAAACAGACAAACTTCATAAGCATTTTGAACGGAAGCCTGTTAACGACGACAAAACAGTGGTCGCTGGCCTAGCTCAGCATGCAGACATTGAAATTGAGACAGACATTGAAATTGAGGATGCGGCTACTACTGCCATGGAGGTTGTGCAGAAGGAGCAGTGCCAGGAGGAGACTGGTGGTCATGGAGATGACAGCAGGTGTGTTTGGTGCCAGGATGGTGTGAACAAACATTCATTCATATAAATGTTTAGCCTTCCATAAATGAAAACCCCTTTTCTGCTGTTGTGGTCTGATCGGTCCGCCTTCCTCCACTGCGCATGCGTCATTTATTGAATATCACCTCGTTTCTGCATAAAACTGCATTTTAGAATGATTTAAGAGATTTTACTTTGTCATCTGATGGTTAATAATCACATTGTTCCCTCTGATCGGTTTGGGTGTAGAGAGTCAGACTCAGACATGCTGGTGTTGCGGTCTGATCAGTCCCCCTGTTTTTTTATTATGAAATCATGAATTTATGCAGAAATGACTGTTATAGAAAAGCTTAAGAGATCTATCGCTGAGATAGATGATGACTAATGTGCAGTTTTAAGCAGAAAAATAATTGGTTAATCGCTGCTGACGCTCCAAAATGACGCATGCGCAGTGAAGTCTCATCAGAGAGGGGAAAATGTACATCTCAGTAAACACTCAAATCATTGTACTCACCTCAAATCAAACTGTATAGTGTGGTGTGTTACAACAAAATATAGTTATCTAAAGTATTGGAAACTGATTAATTGATGTTGCTTTTACTCATAACCACTTAACCACTATTTTATACTTTCATCAAAGGATGTCACATATAATTGCAGATCTACAAGTTTACAACTCACATGTTGCAATGTGATGTGGTTTGATCATGTGGATCTGCTTTTTTCACTTTTTTTTTTTTTTTTTTTTTTTTTTTATAATTTGTATCTATAATGACATCCTCCACATCAGGTCACCAGAGTTAAAGTGTTTAAAGTGTCCACATGCACCTACATGACCAGAGTTCACTTTGAAGGGACATGAAGGACATTGATCTAACAACATAACTAATATGTACGCTTCATATATTTTTTTTCAGACAGTGTTTGCGGTTTGTTGTCCTTTCAACAAAATGACAATATACTATTAAAACACTGTTTAAATACTGTTACATAAAACACCTGCATACATATTACTCGATGCAGTACACAAATTACAAGTATTTCATCTTTTGTCATGCTTTATTGCCTATACATTATGTTGAGCTGTAAAATGTTTGTCCATTGTTTAGATCATTATACTATTGTTTTCCATAGTTAAGGCAACTAGCCAAAGTTGTGATTGCATGCAGATGTAATCCTGCTCAAACTTATTCCACATTATTCCTCTTATTTCATGTTTGTGATACGCAGCAGCAAGCCCAGTACATCATCTCCTGTGTTAAAACACCTCTAATTGCTTCTGGAATCACAGAAGAGTGTTTCATCTGGACCCTTGTTCCCCCTCACTTCTGCTCCAAGAGGAACATATTTTGGAACAGCTTAAAGGTAACTATTTGTAATGTTTTAATAGCTTGGCAAAACAGTTGCATGTTCATTCCTAGCTGTAAAAGTATGTTTTGATAGATTTAACATCTTGTTAATGGATCAGATGAGGCGCGCTCTGTGCACACTGATGCAATGACTCGTGCTCAAGAAGAGCATTTACACAAAACACCAGCTCGAATAAGAGTGATTTTACAGTGAATAACGGATGGACACCAAGTTAAAATTTGGATCACAGTGTCAAAATGGCTGTGTGTTTATAGCTGCGGAAGAAATGAAGGCAGCGAGAAGGAGTGCAGAGGGGACTGTCCAGGAATGCAGAACGTATGCACGCAAAAGAGCAATTTTGCAGACATAACAGACGAACACAAAGTTAAAAGTTGGATCATGGTGACTGTAAGATGTGGAAGAAATAAAGAATTTTTTTTTTTTTTTTTTTGGAAATAATCCAAAAAAGCGCGGGACCGCGCACTCACTCAGTGCAGCGTCTTTTTTGGATTGCGTTTAAAAAATGTGACAACATCTTGAATGGATGATGTGAATTGAAAACCCACACTTTTAAGGGACCAAGTGTGGGAGGGCTGCACGTTTGGACCAAACTCATACCTAAACGTGAACCAACATCGTGTTACATGGATCATATGTGACTTGATGTGGATCATATGCGGCGACATGAGCCATTCGAGGCTGGGCATGGATCAAATAACAGGTCAGTTGTGGCGCATAGAGGCAGATACCTGGCACATGTGAGGTACAGGTAAAAACATGTAGGTACAGGTAAAACGTGGACCATTCTTCAATAATCGCTGACACACCAATGCGAGACTCAGTATTAATGGCTTTTAATCGGTGGGACCGAGGCTTAAGTTTTAAAACATTTAGTTACAATGCTGAACAATGTCCTTGTCACCACTGAACAGATGTTTTCATTTATGCTTGAGTTTTTTGTGTCTGGTACAATAACATTTCGCATTTGATTAATTTGATAAAGCCTGCTGATTTACTATGGTTGACAAATATATCATCTTACTTGGCATTCTGCTGGTTTTATAAGGTAGGGGCATCCATATGTAGCCTTCCTTGCTGGCAACGACTGTGATTGGCAGTCCGGTTTGATAAGGTACAGCAACAGTAGCAGTACCATCTTCTCCAGTCAGAGCTTCACTGGTCCAAGTGTAGTTAACATAGACTTCCACCAATGCCTGGCTCAGGTAGTCACGATTCCACATGTCATTCACCTGGACCTTTAGGGTGAAGGCAGAACCTGAGGAAAAATAAAGACTACTTTTAAGATGCAGATGTGTATTTTTGTGTTAAGCACAATGTTTGACAGCAGTTTGCAATTTCCATTGGTTCACTTTAGCGCCTACGTTCTCTTCACTGGATCAGGTAAAGTCGGTTATCATAGGCCATTTTGGTTTATTCCAGATCAAATACAGAATAAATGAAATCTAATGACTACTTTAAACTGAAGATGCGTAACCTAATGTTACATAAAGTCAATGATGCTAAACAAGAGTTTTTAGTTTTCAGTGGTTATCACCTAAATTAATATTAATATTAATTAATATTAATATCACCTAAATTCTCTTCACTGGACAGGCTAAACTTTAAGCTATTTCAGTTTATTCCACAAGTAGAGTCCGCAGAAAGAAATATTCATGTTCATTCATAAAGGTCTTCGCTGACTGCAGCAACACCAACTACCTCCCACTGAACACCTCCGACACCAAGGAGATGGTAATGGATTTTAGAAGGTCTCAGCCCCTCTTTCAGCAGATCAACATCCAAGGTGAGCACACTGAAATGGTGCAGACCTACAAATTTTCACCTAGGTGTATGCCTGAACAACGTCTTTTAGATATATACAGTGAAATACTGCATATGTTTCATAAGACAGTGGTTGCAAATGTCATCTTTTGTGTTGCAGTCTGCTGAGGAGGCAGCTGGAAGGACAATGACGAAAAGTGGCTAGATACTAAGTACACTTTGACTGCACTTAGTCTGGACACTGCAAAAGAACTGAAGTTCAGGCTACGGACAATGTCAACAAACTCCCGCTCCCCCTGGCAAGCCAAAGAACGAACGACATTTAGAGTCTCATCTTGCTGCGTTGCAGGATAGAAAGGTATCCTTTGTTACCTCAGATAACAGGCTTTATAACCAGTGGTAGAGTCTCATGAAGACCCCACTCCAAGGCTGACGTGTGTAACTGTGTTACCTCCCCTTCTACCTATTGTATTGTTTATTTACAGATCCCTTTGTGATTTTCATATTTTTTACCGTGTTTTTATATCAATATGTTTATTATTGTCTGTGTTGTTTTTGAGACAATTAGATACCTGAATTCCCCAAAGCAGATGAACAAAGTACCTACGTACACACCGCCTAATAGTGACTATTTACCTAACTGCCACCTAATACCAACTACCTACCTATCCACCTACCTACCTACCTGGTCCAGTAAAAGTTTTTTTATTGCATAGCCGTGATTTTAAGCACTGCCCTGCATTCAGAGATGAAATGACTTCCACACAGTGTGAGGCAAACCATCTTGGAAAGTTAGTGGCCCTAAACCAGCTCTAATTCACACCTTTTCAATTCGACAAAGGCAAGAACGAAAAGCTGAATTTCCTAAAGTTTGACATCGGCATGAGATAAGTTATAATTCTTAATATTATTATTATGTGGCCATGGTGTAAAATCGGAGCATGCTGGAAGTATTACATATCACATCTAGCCTTGAAATCCCACAATAGAAATATTTCATGTGGCTGGGAAAATGGGCATTTGGATGATCTTAGGTAATCTGCTAAAGTTACTATGGAAACACTGCAAAAGGGATGAATGGACATGTGCCGGCACAAACAAATGAATAAACAAATGAAACAACACAGGAATGCCGTTCCTCAAAGTCAACATTTGTCATTGTCATAGCAATACACTGGTGATGAGGAAGATGTACGTAGTAAGAGGTATTCCTGATTAATGCAATACTGTCAATATTGTCTGAATACAATACCATATTGTCTGAAAATTGTCAACTGATATGCTTTCACATGGATAGTGGTTAGTACAGGACAATGTATTGCAGTCGAATATAGGATTATTGTGATATCCTGCAATTATTTTAATAGCTTGGTAAAACAGCTGCATGTTCATTCCTTCTTATGAGATGCTTTAAAAGTATGTTTATGATAGATTTAACGTCCTGTTTATAATCGATCAGATGAGCTGCGCTGTGTGCACTGTGTGCGCTGACTTGCAGTGTTTTTTAATTGTTTGAGCTATGCTCATATATGTGGTTCATTATTCGAATAATCACTGAAATTTCTGACAAATCCCTTTATGGCTCATTATTCATCACTTTTTTATTCAGTGGGACCAAAGCTTAACATTCTATCGCAAATCACTCCTGTCGCTTTTCTCCACCCTTCCTGGACTGCCATCTTTACCTCTCTCCATTACTTTGAACAGTCAACCCAGAGTATTACACCAACCCAATTTCATGCCATTTCATGATGGTATCACAAATCTATTAGTTTGTGATACTGTCACGAAAATGCGATGCTTTGTGGCAGAAGCATGAATTCTTTTTGTGATGGTATCATGAAATGTGGGGGTTTGTGGGGTTATGGTTATGATTAGTGGAAAGGAGAGGGTTAGGTTATGGTCACGGTTGGGGTAGGATTAGAAATAGTAAAAAAAAAAAACAAGCAAAATGCATCATGATAATGTGACATTTCCTGACAGGGCATGGAAAAAAAAAATCCCATGAGACTGGGCTGATTTAAACTCACCCACCAACACTGTCTCTACTCCTTGTAACCACACCAACCAGCCAAATCCCCTCATTTACGCACATGTATGCCATCTACCAACTTTCATTACATTTCTCTCCAGAGAGTACACCTCTATAATCTCACCTCAACTTCCTCACTATTTTCACTACATGCCACTATGTCATCCACAAACATCCTAGTCCATAGAGACCCCAGCATTCGATAGTCCTCCATACCTTTGTTGCCACTGCAGTTATTATTATGCATTATTCTTAAAAATCATTTCCAGTACACTTCTTCTCTATTCCTCCTCCACTTCACTGAACAGAAAAGGGCTACATAAAATGCAGTCAATTTATCCTAAATCTGTTGTACTTGCTTCTTCATTCTCTCTACATAATCCAACCTTTTCACCTTCTCATTGTCTTTGTTCATTAGCTCCTCAAAACACTCCATCCACCTTCTCAACACACATTTCCATCTGGTTCCTTTATCACCCAATTTGCTGCACATCTTTTTCAGGACTCTGTCTGGCCTAGAGTTCAAGGTCTTTTTCTCCTCCCTGCTGAGCTTTTGCTACCTCTCACTTCACCTTGTGCAGCATCTCCATGTACTCATGGTGTATTGCCACATTACAGTCTCCAGCCTCTTTCAAGTTGCATCTCTTACACAGGACATATTTCCTTTGTCTGCACCATCTTCCATCATGTGGTCCTCCTTCCTTAAAAAAAGTTTTCACACAGCCATTTCTATCCTTGTAAAATGAACCACATCTGTGTTTCCACATCACCTATTTCCTTCTGTAACATACCCATTGAAGTTCAATTCCATCACCCCAGTTGTGTCCTTGAGCACACTTTACACAACTTTATCAAACTCACTGTAGAACTCTCCTTACTTTTAAATCTCAAATCCTAGTTGTGGGGCATATGCACTGATGACATTCATCATCAACCCTTGATTTTCCATCTTAACAGTCATTATGTGTCATCTATTCTTTAGCAGGGTAGTGCAGGGATGGTGGCCAAGTGGTTAGTGTGCTTGGTTTCAGTGTGGAACATCCCTGGTTCATACCCCACTCCTACCAGTTTCTCCATGTAGAGTTGCATCAGGAAGTAAGCATCTGATGTAAAACTTGTGCCAATTCAATATGCAAATCCACATCGAATCTGCTACGACAACCCCAAGTGAAAACAAGGGAGCAACTGAAGAGACTTACTTTTGTTCTTTAGCAGGTTAAAGTGACTTCTTAACTAATTTTACAGACTATATAAAAAAACATTTTGTGCTACTAAAACATTACCATCTTCATTCATGTGCTTTTATCATATTGACTAAATAACAGAAGACTGTGATAGTAGCATTGCAGCCAATCAGCTTATTTTTATAACTGTGACAATTTCATGCAATGATTGAATTTGCAGCGACACTCAGACTGTTTATAATCCTGCTGCTTAAAATATGTGCCAACGCTTTTCTGAAATCTCATGAAGCCAGACCTTATGGTGCCAGCTAACACAATATGTCAGCCAGCCAGATAACCAGATCATGCCAAATCGCTGAGGCTAACAACTGTCTTTGATGAAAAGCAGAAAGAATTGCCTGAAATTATTGAACACATGCATTACTTATGCACACAATGCCAAACAAAGTCGAAATTTGGCAGGGTCAGTGCCAAGTACAGATGGATATTTGGATTGTTGTTATGGAAACTAAGCTGTTTCATGTCTTCTGTTTTACTTTAGTCTGTGTGTGTGTGTTGGGAGGAGAGGGTATATGTGTCACTCAGTGAAGTCTTCTCTGCAAGATTACGATAATGTCTGTTTAGGATCTGAACCTCACCACAAAGAGGTTTTTGAAGTGGACTGACTGTCTGCAGCCACTGAGCTGGAGGAGGAAAAACAACCAATTTAGTGTATGGCATCTGTTAGAACATGTGAATACTGCCATTACTGTGCATATTAGTGCATGTACTAAGCAAAATACAGTACTCTGAAAAAATCTTATGCTTGATCAAATAAAACCTTAAAGCAAAAATGCTGCAACAAACAGTCAAAAGCTTCTTATTTATTTGTGAAATAGCTCATAGTCTACCAACGTAATTTGTTCAGTTTATTAATTATTGATCATTATCCCCCAGTTTGTTGTCTTTGTAGATCCATGATTATGCTGTGAACCTGCAAAGGTACAAAGATGTGTATTCATCTGAAAAGGACTGCTATTTTCTGAACAAGAAAAACAATAATGAAAAAAAAAAAATCTATGCATTTCTGTTAAGGGTTTGAATTAACAAAGGAACAATTTTGATAATGGCCACAAGGAATGGCATTTCATTTATGGTAAATGGGCTGCATTTATATAGCGCTTTTTCCAGAAGCTCAAAGCGCTTTCCAATTATGCCTCACATTCACCCAGACACACTCACAAACCAATGTCAGGACGCTGCCATGCACTCACTACACACCGGGAGCAACTAGGGGATTAAGGACCTTGCCCAAGGGCCTTTAGTGATTTTCCAGTCTGGCTGGGTTTTGAACCGAGGATCCTCTGGTCTGAAGGCCAACACTTAACCGCTAGACCACCAACTCCCCAAATTTGATTCATGGGTTTAGAAACTGTGTAAAAAGTTGTTTTATCAGTAATTATAAAAGTGTCATTTAATTTGATAACATTTGAGTATTTTTTTTTTTTCAGTTTTCTGATTTTTTTTTTTTTTTTTTTTTACTTGTTAGATAATTTATTGGTTCTACTTGGACTGAAAAAAACAACAAAAAAAAAAAACTTGTTTCATTAAACTTAGACTTTAGTCCACTTTCTTTTTCATGTCATTCATTGTTGTGTTTTATTGTGTGTTATTACACAGACAGAGTGATAGAAAGAAAGCTAGATAGGTAATAAAGAGCTTTAGGCTTAGTGGTTAGTACTGTTCCATCACAGTGAGAAGGTCCTTGGATCTCTTCCCGCCTGGTCATTTCTGTATGGATTTTGCATATTATCCGTGGGTTCCATGTGCCTGCTCCGGCTTCCTGCCACTTCCAAAGACATACAGGTGTATAGGAAACTTCAAATTGATTGCAGGTGTGATTGTGTATACAGTAGTGTTCAGAATAATAGTAGTGCTATGTGACTAAAAAGATTAATCCAGGTTTTGAGTATATTTCTTATTGTTACATGGGAAACAAGGTACCAGTAGATTCAGTAGATTCTCACAAATCCAACAAGACCAAGCATTCATGATATGCACACTCTTAAGGCTATGAAATTGCACTATTAATAAAAAAGTAGAAAAGGGGGTGTTCACAATAATAGTAGTTTGGCATTCAGTCAGTGAGTTCATCAATTTTGTGGAACAAACAGGTGTGAATCAGGTGTCCCCTATTTAAGGATGAAGCCAGCACCTGTTGAACATGCTTTTCTCTTTGAAAGCCTGAGGAAAATGGGACGTTCAAGACATTGTTCAGAAGAACAGCGTAGTTAGATTAAAAGTTGATTGGAGGGGGGAAAACTTATACGCAGGTGCAAAAAATTATAGGCTGTTCATCTACAATGATCTCCAATGCTTTAAAATGGACAAAAAAAGAGATGCATGGAAGAAAACGGAAAACAACCAACAAAATGGATACAAGAATAACCAGAATGGCAAAGACTCACCCATTGATCAGCTCCAGGATGATCAAAGACAGTCTGGAGTTACCTGTAAGTGCTGTGACAGTTAGAAGACGCCTGTGTGAAGCTAATTTATTTGCAAGAATCCCTCACAAAGTCCCTCTGTTAAATAAAAGACATGTGCAGAAGAGGTTACAATTTTCCAAAGAACATATCAACTGGCCTAAAGAGAAATGGAGGAATATTTTGTGGACTGATGACAGTAAAATTGTTCTTTTTGGGTCCAAGGGCCGCAGACAGTTTGTGAGACAACCCCCAAACTCTGAATTCAAGCCACAGTTCACAGTAAAGACAGTGAAGCATGGTGGTGCAAGCATCATGATATAGGCATGTTTCTCCTACTATGGTGTTGGGCCTATATGAGGGCTGTCAGAAAAGTATCGGAGCTTTTTATTTTTTTCAAAAAACATGGATTTGAATCACGTGTGATTGCATCAGCCAAGCTTGAACCTTCGTGCGCATGCGTGAGTTTTTTCACGCCTGTCGGTTGCGTCATTCACCTGTGAGCAGGCTTTGTGTGAGCAGTGGTCCACCCGTCTCGTTGGATTTTTATTGCAAATAAATGTCTGAACGATTTGGAGCTTCGCTGCATCAATTTTTTCCAGAAACTGTGAGAGACCTCCAGGTGGACACCATTCGGAAAATTCTGTTGGCTTTCAGGGATGATTTTATGGGTATTCCAAAGATTAAGGAGTGCTCCAGCCGGTTTAAAGACCGCCCACAGCTGCTGAGAGCGACAGGCTGAATCAAGCAGATCATTTCCAACGTGAAGGCTTTGTTGATCCGGGACGTCGTCTGACTTCCACAAACAAAGGCAGAAGGCGTGGACATCAGCACTTTTTCGGCACATTCCACTGTTAAAGGAGTTTTTTTCATGGAAAGAAAAGCGGACTAATGACTAATGTGCAGTTTTAAGCAGAAAAATAATTGGTTAATCGCTGCTGACGCTCCAAAATGACGCATGCGCAGTGAAGTCTCATCAGAGAGGGGAAAATGTACATCTCAGTAAACACTCAAATCATTGTACTCACCTCAAATCAAACTGTATAGTGTGGTGTGTTACAACAAAATATAGTTATCTAAAGTATTGGAAACTGATTAATTGATGTTGCTTTTACTCATAACCACTTAACCACTATTTTATACTTTCATCAAAGGATGTCACATATAATTGCAGATCTACAAGTTTACAACTCACATGTTGCAATGTGATGTGGTTTGATCATGTGGATCTGCTTTTTTCACTTTTTTTTTTTTTTTTTTTTTTATAATTTGTATCTATAATGACATCCTCCACATCAGGTCACCAGAGTTAAAGTGTTTAAAGTGTCCACATGCACCTACATGACCAGAGTTCACTTTGAAGGGACATGAAGGACATTGATCTAACAACATAACTAATATGTACGCTTCATATATTTTTTTTTCAGACAGTGTTTGCGGTTTGTTGTCCTTTCAACAAAATGACAATATACTATTAAAACACTGTTTAAATACTGTTACATAAAACACCTGCATACATATTACTTGATGCAGTACACAAATTACAAGTATTTCATCTTTTGTCATGCTTTATTGCCTATACATTATGTTGAGCTGTAAAATGTTTGTCCATTGTTTAGATCATTATACTATTGTTTTCCATAGTTAAGGCAACTAGCCAAAGTTGTGATTGCATGCAGATGTAATCCTGCTCAAACTTATTCCACATTATTCCTCTTATTTCATGTTTGTGATACGCAGCAGCAAGCCCAGTACATCATCTCCTGTGTTAAAACACCTCTAATTGCTTCTGGAATCACAGAAGAGTGTTTCATCTGGACCCTTGTTCCCCCTCACTTCTGCTCCAAGAGGAACATATTTTGGAACAGCTTAAAGGTAACTATTTGTAATGTTTTAATAGCTTGGCAAAACAGTTGCATGTTCATTCCTAGCTGTAAAAGTATGTTTGATAGATTTAACATCTTGTTAATGGATCAGATGAGGCGCGCTCTGTGCACACTGATGCAATGACTCGTGCTCAAGAAGAGCATTTACACAAAACACCAGCTCGAATAAGAGTGATTTTACAGTGAATAACGGATGGACACCAAGTTAAAATTTGGATCACAGTGTCAAAATGGCTGTGTGTTTATAGCTGCGGAAGAAATGAAGGCAGCGAGAAGGAGCGCAGAGGGGACTGTCCAGGAATGCAGAACGTATGCACGCAAAAGAGCAATTTTGCAGACATAACAGACGAACACAAAGTTAAAAGTTGGATCATGGTGACTGTAAGATGTGGAAGAAATAAAGAATTTTTTTTTTTTTTTTTGGAAATAATCCAAAAAAGCGCGGGACCGCGCACTCACTCAGTGCAGCGTCTTTTTTGGACTGCGTTTAAAAAATGTGACAACATCTTGAATGGATGATGTGAATTGAAAACCCACACTTTAAAGGGACCAAGTGTGGGAGGGCTGCACGTTTGGACCAAACTCATACCTAAACGTGAACCAACATCGTGTTACATGGATCATATGTGACTTGATGTGGATCATATGCGGCGACATGAGCCATTCGAGGCTGGGCATGGATCAAATAACAGGTCAGTTGTGGCGCATAGAGGCAGATACCTGGCACATGTGAGGTACAGGTAAAAACATGTAGGTACAGGTAAAACGTGGACCATTCTTCAATAATCGCTGACACACCAATGCGAGACTCAGTATTAATGGCTTTTAATCGGTGGGACCGAGGCTTAAGTTTTAAAACATTTAGTTACAATGCTGAACAATGTCCTTGTCACCACTGAACAGATGTTTTCATTTATGCTTGAGTTTTTTGTGTCTGGTACAATAACATTTCGCATTTGATTAATTTGATAAAGCCTGCTGATTTACTATGGTTGACAAATATATCATCTTACTTGGCATTCTGCTGGTTTTATAAGGTAGGGGCATCCATATGTAGCCTTCCTTGCTGGCAACGACTGTGATTGGCAGTCCGGTTTGATAAGGTACAGCAACAGTAGCAGTACCATCTTCTCCAGTCAGAGCTTCACTGGTCCAAGTGTAGTTAACATAGACTTCCACCAATGCCTGGCTCAGGTAGTCACGATTCCACATGTCATTCACCTGGACCTTTAGGGTGAAGGCAGAACCTGAGGAAAAATAAAGACTACTTTTAAGATGCAGATGTGTATTTTTGTGTTAAGCACAATGTTTGACAGCAGTTTGCAATTTCCATTGGTTCACTTTAGCGCCTACGTTCTCTTCACTGGATCAGGTAAAGTCGGTTATCATAGGCCATTTTGGTTTATTCCAGATCAAATACAGAATAAATGAAATCTAATGACTACTTTAAACTGAAGATGCGTAACCTAATGTTACATAAAGTCAATGATGCTAAACAAGAGTTTTTAGTTTTCAGTGGTTATCACCTAAATTAATATTAATATTAATTAATATTAATATCACCTAAATTCTCTTCACTGGACAGGCTAAACTTTAAGCTATTTCAGTTTATTCCACAAGTAGAGTCCGCAGAAAGAAATATTCATGTTCATTCATAAAGGTCTTCGCTGACTGCAGCAACACCAACTACCTCCCACTGAACACCTCCGACACCAAGGAGATGGTAATGGATTTTAGAAGGTCTCAGCCCCTCTTTCAGCAGATCAACATCCAAGGTGAGCACACTGAAATGGTGCAGACCTACAAATTTTCACCTAGGTGTATGCCTGAACAACGTCTTTTAGATATATACAGTGAAATACTGCATATGTTTCATAAGACAGTGGTTGCAAATGTCATCTTTTGTGTTGCAGTCTGCTGAGGAGGCAGCTGGAAGGACAATGACGAAAAGTGGCTAGATACTAAGTACACTTTGACTGCACTTAGTCTGGACACTGCAAAAGAACTGAAGTTCAGGCTACGGACAATGTCAACAAACTCCCGCTCCCCCTGGCAAGCCAAAGAACGAACGACATTTAGAGTCTCATCTTGCTGCGTTGCAGGATAGAAAGGTATCCTTTGTTACCTCAGATAACAGGCTTTATAACCAGTGGTAGAGTCTCATGAAGACCCCACTCCAAGGCTGACGTGTGTAACTGTGTTACCTCCCCTTCTACCTATTGTATTGTTTATTTACAGATCCCTTTGTGATTTTCATATTTTTTACCGTGTTTTTATATCAATATGTTTATTATTGTCTGTGTTGTTTTTGAGACAATTAGATACCTGAATTCCCCAAAGCAGATGAACAAAGTACCTACGTACACACCGCCTAATAGTGACTATTTACCTAACTGCCACCTAATACCAACTACCTACCTATCCACCTACCTACCTACCTGGTCCAGTAAAAGTTTTTTTATTGCATAGCCGTGATTTTAAGCACTGCCCTGCATTCAGAGATGAAATGACTTCCACACAGTGTGAGGCAAACCATCTTGGAAAGTTAGTGGCCCTAAACCAGCTCTAATTCACACCTTTTCAATTCGACAAAGGCAAGAACGAAAAGCTGAATTTCCTAAAGTTTGACATCGGCATGAGATAAGTTATAATTCTTAATATTATTATTATGTGGCCATGGTGTAAAATCGGAGCATGCTGGAAGTATTACATATCACATCTAGCCTTGAAATCCCACAATAGAAATATTTCATGTGGCTGGGAAAATGGGCATTTGGATGATCTTAGGTAATCTGCTAAAGTTACTATGGAAACACTGCAAAAGGGATGAATGGACATGTGCCGGCACAAACAAATGAATAAACAAATGAAACAACACAGGAATGCCGTTCCTCAAAGTCAACATTTGTCATTGTCATAGCAATACACTGGTGATGAGGAAGATGTACGTAGTAAGAGGTATTCCTGATTAATGCAATACTGTCAATATTGTCTGAATACAATACCATATTGTCTGAAAATTGTCAACTGATATGTTTTCACATGGATAGTGGTTAGTACAGGACAATGTATTGCAGTCGAATATAGGATTATTGTGATATCCTGCAATTATTTTAATAGCTTGGTAAAACAGCTGCATGTTCATTCCTTCTTATGAGATGCTTTAAAAGTATGTTTATGATAGATTTAACGTCCTGTTTATAATCGATCAGATGAGCTGCGCTGTGTGCACTGTGTGCGCTGACTTGCAGTGTTTTTTAATTGTTTGAGCTATGCTCATATATGTGGTTCATTATTCGAATAATCACTGAAATTTCTGACAAATCCCTTTATGGCTCATTATTCATCACTTTTTTATTCAGTGGGACCAAAGCTTAACATTCTATCGCAAATCACTCCTGTCGCTTTTCTCCACCCTTCCTGGACTGCCATCTTTACCTCTCTCCATTACTTTGAACAGTCAACCCAGAGTATTACACCAACCCAATTTCATGCCATTTCATGATGGTATCACAAATCTATTAGTTTGTGATACTGTCACGAAAATGCGATGCTTTTGTGGCAGAAGCATGAATTCTTTTTGTGATGGTATCATGAAATGTGGGGGTTTGTGGGGTTATGGTTATGATTAGTGGAAAGGAGAGGGTTAGGTTATGGTCACGGTTGGGGTAGGATTAGAAATAGTAAAAAAAAAAAACAAGCAAAATGCATCATGATAATGTGACATTTCCTGACAGGGCATGAAAAAAAAAAATCCCATGAGACTGGGCTGATTTAAACTCACCCACCAACACTGTCTCTACTCCTTGTAACCACACCAACCAGCCAAATCCCCTCATTTACGCACATGTATGCCATCTACCAACTTTCATTACATTTCTCTCCAGAGAGTACACCTCTATAATCTCACCTCAACTTCCTCACTATTTTCACTACATGCCACTATGTCATCCACAAACATCCTAGTCCATAGAGACCCCAGCATTCGATAGTCCTCCATACCTTTGTTGCCACTGCAGTTATTATTATGCATTATTCTTAAAAATCATTTCCAGTACACTTCTTCTCTATTCCTCCTCCACTTCACTGAACAGAAAAGGGCTACATAAAATGCAGTCAATTTATCCTAAATCTGTTGTACTTGCTTCTTCATTCTCTCTACATAATCCAACCTTTTCACCTTCTCATTGTCTTTGTTCATTAGCTCCTCAAAACACTCCATCCACCTTCTCAACACACATTTCCATCTGGTTCCTTTATCACCCAATTTGCTGCACATCTTTTTCAGGACTCTGTCTGGCCTAGAGTTCAAGGTCTTTTTCTCCTCCCTGCTGAGCTTTTGCTACCTCTCACTTCACCTTGTGCAGCATCTCCATGTACTCATGGTGTATTGCCACATTACAGTCTCCAGCCTCTTTCAAGTTGCATCTCTTACACAGGACATATTTCCTTTGTCTGCACCATCTTCCATCATGTGGTCCTCCTTCCTTAAAAAAAGTTTTCACACAGCCATTTCTATCCTTGTAAAATGAACCACATCTGTGTTTCCACATCACCTATTTCCTTCTGTAACATACCCATTGAAGTTCAATTCCATCACCCCAGTTGTGTCCTTGAGCACACTTTACACAACTTTATCAAACTCACTGTAGAACTCTCCTTACTTTTAAATCTCAAATCCTAGTTGTGGGGCATATGCACTGATGACATTCATCATCAACCCTTGATTTTCCATCTTAACAGTCATTATGTGTCATCTATTCTTTAGCAGGGTAGTGCAGGGATGGTGGCCAAGTGGTTAGTGTGCTTGGTTTCAGTGTGGAACATCCCTGGTTCATACCCCACTCCTACCAGTTTCTCCATGTAGAGTTGCATCAGGAAGTAAGCATCTGATGTAAAACTTGTGCCAATTCAATATGCAAATCCACATCGAATCTGCTACGACAACCCCAAGTGAAAACAAGGGAGCAACTGAAGAGACTTACTTTTGTTCTTTAGCAGGTTAAAGTGACTTCTTAACTAATTTTACAGACTATATAAAAAAACATTTTGTGCTACTAAAACATTACCATCTTCATTCATGTGCTTTTATCATATTGACTAAATAACAGAAGACTGTGATAGTAGCATTGCAGCCAATCAGCTTATTTTTATAACTGTGACAATTTCATGCAATGATTGAATTTGCAGCGACACTCAGACTGTTTATAATCCTGCTGCTTAAAATATGTGCCAACGCTTTTCTGAAATCTCATGAAGCCAGACCTTATGGTGCCAGCTAACACAATATGTCAGCCAGCCAGATAACCAGATCATGCCAAATCGCTGAGGCTAACAACTGTCTTTGATGAAAAGCAGAAAGAATTGCCTGAAATTATTGAACACATGCATTACTTATGCACACAATGCCAAACAAAGTCGAAATTTGGCAGGGTCAGTGCCAAGTACAGATGGATATTTGGATTGTTGTTATGGAAACTAAGCTGTTTCATGTCTTCTGTTTTACTTTAGTCTGTGTGTGTGTGTTGGGAGGAGAGGGTATATGTGTCACTCAGTGAAGTCTTCTCTGCAAGATTACGATAATGTCTGTTTAGGATCTGAACCTCACCACAAAGAGGTTTTTGAAGTGGACTGACTGTCTGCAGCCACTGAGCTGGAGGAGGAAAAACAACCAATTTAGTGTATGGCATCTGTTAGAACATGTGAATACTGCCATTACTGTGCATATTAGTGCATGTACTAAGCAAAATACAGTACTCTGAAAAAATCTTATGCTTGATCAAATAAAACCTTAAAGCAAAAATGCTGCAACAAACAGTCAAAAGCTTCTTATTTATTTGTGAAATAGCTCATAGTCTACCAACGTAATTTGTTCAGTTTATTAATTATTGATCATTATCCCCCAGTTTGTTGTCTTTGTAGATCCATGATTATGCTGTGAACCTGCAAAGGTACAAAGATGTGTATTCATCTGAAAAGGACTGCTATTTTCTGAACAAGAAAAACAATAATGAAAAAAAAAAAATCTATGCATTTCTGTTAAGGGTTTGAATTAACAAAGGAACAATTTTGATAATGGCCACAAGGAATGGCATTTCATTTATGGTAAATGGGCTGCATTTATATAGCGCTTTTTCCAGAAGCTCAAAGCGCTTTCCAATTATGCCTCACATTCACCCAGACACACTCACAAACCAATGTCAGGACGCTGCCATGCACTCACTACACACCGGGAGCAACTAGGGGATTAAGGACCTTGCCCAAGGGCCTTTAGTGATTTTCCAGTCTGGCTGGGTTTTGAACCGAGGATCCTCTGGTCTGAAGGCCAACACTTAACCGCTAGACCACCAACTCCCCAAATTTGATTCATGGGTTTAGAAACTGTGTAAAAAGTTGTTTTATCAGTAATTATAAAAGTGTCATTTAATTTGATAACATTTGAGTATTTTTTTTTTTTTCAGTTTTCTGATTTTTTTTTTTTTTTTTTTTACTTGTTAGATAATTTATTGGTTCTACTTGGACTGAAAAAAAACAACAAAAAAAAAAACTTGTTTCATTAAACTTAGACTTTAGTCCACTTTCTTTTTCATGTCATTCATTGTTGTGTTTTATTGTGTGTTATTACACAGACAGAGTGATAGAAAGAAAGCTAGATAGGTAATAAAGAGCTTTAGGCTTAGTGGTTAGTACTGTTCCATCACAGTGAGAAGGTCCTTGGATCTCTTCCCGCCTGGTCATTTCTGTATGGATTTTGCATATTATCCGTGGGTTCCATGTGCCTGCTCCGGCTTCCTGCCACTTCCAAAGACATACAGGTGTATAGGAAACTTCAAATTGATTGCAGGTGTGATTGTGTATACAGTAGTGTTCAGAATAATAGTAGTGCTATGTGACTAAAAAGATTAATCCAGGTTTTGAGTATATTTCTTATTGTTACATGGGAAACAAGGTACCAGTAGATTCAGTAGATTCTCACAAATCCAACAAGACCAAGCATTCATGATATGCACACTCTTAAGGCTATGAAATTGCACTATTAATAAAAAAGTAGAAAAGGGGGTGTTCACAATAATAGTAGTTTGGCATTCAGTCAGTGAGTTCATCAATTTTGTGGAACAAACAGGTGTGAATCAGGTGTCCCCTATTTAAGGATGAAGCCAGCACCTGTTGAACATGCTTTTCTCTTTGAAAGCCTGAGGAAAATGGGACGTTCAAGACATTGTTCAGAAGAACAGCGTAGTTAGATTAAAAGTTGATTGGAGGGGGGAAAACTTATACGCAGGTGCAAAAAAATTATAGGCTGTTCATCTACAATGATCTCCAATGCTTTAAAATGGACAAAAAAAGAGATGCATGGAAGAAAACGGAAAACAACCAACAAAATGGATACAAGAATAACCAGAATGGCAAAGACTCACCCATTGATCAGCTCCAGGATGATCAAAGACAGTCTGGAGTTACCTGTAAGTGCTGTGACAGTTAGAAGACGCCTGTGTGAAGCTAATTTATTTGCAAGAATCCCTCACAAAGTCCCTCTGTTAAATAAAAGACATGTGCAGAAGAGGTTACAATTTTCCAAAGAACATATCAACTGGCCTAAAGAGAAATGGAGGAATATTTTGTGGACTGATGACAGTAAAATTGTTCTTTTTGGGTCCAAGGGCCGCAGACAGTTTGTGAGACAACCCCCAAACTCTGAATTCAAGCCACAGTTCACAGTAAAGACAGTGAAGCATGGTGGTGCAAGCATCATGATATAGGCATGTTTCTCCTACTATGGTGTTGGGCCTATATGAGGGCTGTCAGAAAAGTATCGGACCTTTTTATTTTTTTCAAAAAACATGGATTTGAATCACGTGTGATTGCATCAGCCAAGCTTGAACCTTCGTGCGCATGCGTGAGTTTTTTCACGCCTGTCGGTTGCGTCATTCACCTGTGAGCAGGCTTTGTGTGAGCAGTGGTCCACCCGTCTCGTTGGATTTTTATTGCAAATAAATGTCTGAACGATTTGGAGCTTCGCTGCATCAATTTTTTCCAGAAACTGTGAGAGACCTCCAGGTGGACACCATTCGGAAAATTCTGTTGGCTTTCAGGGATGATTTTATGGGTATTACAAAGATTAAGGAGTGCTCCAGCCGGTTTAAAGACCGCCCACAGCTGCTGAGAGCGACAGGCTGAATCAAGCAGATCATTTCCAACGTGAAGGCTTTGTTGATCCGGGACGTCGTCTGACTTCCACAAACAAAGGCAGAAGGCGTGGACATCAGCACTTTTTCGGCACATTCCACTGTTAAAGGAGTTTTTTTCATGGAAAGAAAAGCGGACAGTTGCGCCACCGTGCCGTTCATGGCACTGGACAAAACCACCTCCGTGTTGGTCTCACAGGACGGCTTTGAGATGGCTTTCAGACGGCTGTCGGTGGGTTTTCAGTCGTGTGACTAACCGAGAAATTGTGGATGAGCCTGGACATGCCAGAACATGTCCTGTGAGGCTTCATCACGGCGTTGCTTTGTGCCATGCGGCTCCACCGCGACGCGCGGAAGTCCTCCGCATGTCTGTCTCAATGTGCCGAAAAAGTGCTGATGTCCATGTCTTCCGCAATTCCTGTGCTAGTCAGAGGACGTCCCGGATAAAACACAGTGTCCAGTGTGGAAATGAACGGCACATTCCACTGTTACAGGAGTTTTTGTCATGGAAAGAGGAGTGGAGGAATTCCGCGTGTCACGGTGGAGCCGCATTGCGCAAAGCAACGCTGTGATGAAGCCTCACAGGACATGTTCTGGCATGTCCAGGCTCATCCACAATTTCTCGGTTAGTCACACGACTGAAAACCCACGGACAGCCGTCTGAAAGCCATCTCCAAGCCGTCCTGTGAGACCAACATGGAGTTGGTTTTGTCCCGCGCCATGAACGCGCATCTGTCCGCTTTTCTTTCCATGAAAAAAACTCCTTTAACAGTGGAATGTGCCGAAAAAGTGCTGATGTCCATGCCTTCTGCCTTTTTTTGTGGAAGTCAGACGAAGTCCCGGATCAACAAAGCCTTCATGCTGGAAATGATCTGGTTGATTCAGCCTGTTGATCGGCACTCGGAGCGCAGCGCGCTCTCAGCAGCTGTGCGCGGTCTTTAAACCCTCTGGAGCACTCCTTAATCTATGTAATCCCCATAAAATCATCCCTGAAAGCCAACAGAATTTTCCGAATGGTGTCCACCTGGAGGTCTCTCACAGTTTCTGGAAAAAATTGATACAGCAAAGCTCCAAATCGTTCAGACATTTATTCGCAATAAAAATCCCACGAGAGGGGTGGACCACTGCTTGAAATGGGTGTTTCAACAAGACAATGACCCAAACACACTAGTAAACGAGCAAAATCTTGGTTCCAAACCAACAAAATTAATGCCTCGCAGATGTGAAGAAATCATGTTTATACAACTAAATACTAGTTTAGTGATTCACAGGATTGCTAAAAAAGCAGTTTGAACATAATAGTTTTGAGTTTGTAGCGTCAACAACAGATGCTACTATTATTGTGAACACCCCCTTTTCTACTTTTTTTTTTTTTTACTAATAGCCCAATTTCATAGCCTTAAGAGTGTGCATATCATGAATGCTTGGTCTTGTTGGATTTGTGAGAATCTACTGACTCTACTGGTACCTTGTTTCCCATGTAACAATAAGAAATATAGTCAAAAACTGGATTAATCTTTTTAGTCACATAGCACTACTATTATTCTGAACACTACTGTATGTATTTTGACCGTTGGGGTTTTACATAATTATTGTATGGCCTTGCCTTACAATATAAAGCGCCTTGGGGCAACTGTTTGTTGTGATTTGGCGCTATATAAAAAAAAAAAAAATGAATTGAATTGAATTGTTCATCCTGCAATAGACTGGTGTTTTGTCCACAGTGTACTACACCTTTTCCTGGACTGGAATAAGCAAGTTTAGACAGTAGATTGATGGAAAACTGAACATAATTTATGCAAATTGATGCTGATTAACATTTTGAAATTTCAAATTTGATGACTTACTGGCATACTAATGAAGAAAAACTATCAAAGACTATAATTTCACAGAAAAAAATGGGTTTCTTAATGCTTTTGCATATTGCTGTTTGTAAATTAACATCATATGGGTGATACTTCTGTCCATAAACTACAGTATAATTACATATATTCAACACTGACATTGAAATGTGATAAATATCAGATGAATCATTTTATGATGCTGGTCCAACCAAATGCCAACCTCCAGTGCTGAAAAATGAAACCAATGTTGAAATGAGAAAACCTGCAGTTCATTAAATGACCACTTGATGATGACTTCAAATTTGAGTCAACGCACATTGAATCCCATGTTAAAATGACCAACTTCATAGCAAAATAAACGTGTTTACAACAACATACAAAAAGGCAGCCAGTCAGCTCCATTTAAGCCTTATCCTGTCAGACCTCAAGCTAAACAGAGTATGTCCTGATTAGTAGTCGGATGAGAGACCTCTTAAAAAGACTAGGGGTGATGTTTGTTCCTCCAGGTGGGATGGCATCCCACATACAGCTTGTGCCAAACCACAATGTGGATCTGTGCTGGATCGGCTGTGGTGACCCCACTCAAGAGGGAAAAGCCAAAAGAACAACAATCATGTACAAACAAACAAACAAACAAAAAACAGCTTTGGTCTCAAACATTAGCTGCCCCTTCACGACAAGTGGTTATGGTGAATTTTTATATAACTCATCAGTTTAATTATTTGTAAGCCATGAACTTGCATTATTTTGACTGCATAGAATGGAGCGTCTTTGAAGCTGCATCCACAGACATTCATGGACTTTGTGACACTGTGACATCTGACATCACTTTTTGTGAGGACCTGTTTGTGCAGACCAAAACATTCTGTACATACAGCAACAACAAACCTTGATTTACTGGGAAACTGAGGCAGTTCCGCCAGGCCAAGGACGAGGCCTACAAAAGTGAAGACAGGCTCCTGTACAAGCAGGCTAGGAACATGCTTACAAAGGAGATCAGAGAAGCAAAAAGGAGCTACTCTGATAGGATCTATGTGAATTTATTAGACACCCATGCATAACAGAAATTCACTCATATACAAACAACCAAACTCATAACAGAAAAGTCAAAGGCGAAAATAAATATAAGAAAATAAAATACATGGTGCCTAAAGGCGTAGGCAGAAGCAACGCTTATCAGCGCCTACACCCCTGTATAAATTCAAATCAAACCAGGCATATATGCCTGATCATAGACATTTATATTCAAACACAATTTGAACAACAGCACATAGCTACAGATAGAAGAAGTCAAATATTTCTCCAGACAGCTCCCAAAACAAACTAAAAAAAAAAAAAAAAAAAAAAAAAACACAAACAAAAAAACAAAGGTTCCAGTATAACAGCATCTACATATAACACAACTCAACCACATTTATCTAATACATATCTAGAAAATATAATTTCATTGTATAAATATTTGAACCAGTTGATATCTGGACATCGCTTAAGTTTCTCCAGTAAATTATTCCATGTTATTGGGCCACAAATGGAGACACAAAAGCACCTCCTATAGTCGTTCTAGTGCCAGCAATTTTAAAATAATATGAAGCCCTCAAATTATACATTCCTTCTCGCTGCATAAAATATTCTTGAATTCTGAAAAGTAATTGTTTATTTTTTGCTTTATGCATCATCTGAACAGTCTTAAATGAAATCATATCATAAAGTTTAATATCTTTGACTTAATAAACAATGGATTGGTATGATCCCGAAACTCTGAATTGTGAATTATTCTTAATGCTCTTTTTTGAAGGATAAATAATGATTGTAATGTAGTTTTATAGTTATTACCCCAAACATCAGTACAGTAAGTCAAGTAATGTGCAATCAATGCACAATACAGAGTGTGTAGTGATTTACCATCTAGAATGTACTTTGCCTTATTTAATAGTGCAATACTTTTAGAAACTTTCTTTTGGATATGTTGAATATGCGCTTTCCAGTTAATTCTATCATCAATAATCACACTGAACAATTTGTTGTCCTTGAAACAATCTATATTTACCCCAAGTATATTTAACTGTATTTGTACATCCTGTTTATAATTTCCAAATAACATCATGTTAGTTTTAGCAAAGAAAGTCATGAAGTCATTACTAGTTAAAGTTAAAGGAATACTCAGCTCAATAGAGCTCTGACTCTGTCAGCCTGGCTACAGTGCTGAAAAGAAACCTGGGGTTGTTCTTATTTTCTTCAATTAGTGATGAGTAGTAAGATGTCCTAACTTTACGGAGGGCTTTTTTTTATAGAGCAACAGACTCTTTTTCCAGGCTAAGTGAAGATCTTCTAAATTAGTGAGATGCCATTTCCTCTCCAACTTACGGGTTATCTGCTTTAAGCTGCGAGTTTGTGAGTTATACCACGGAGTCAGGCACTTCTGATTTAAGGCTCTCTTTTTCAGAGGAGCTACAGCATCCAAAGTTGTCCTCAATGAGGATATAAAACTATTGACAAGATAATCTATCTCACTCACAGAGTTTAGGTAGCTACTCTGCCCTGTGTTGGTATATGGCATTGGAGAACATAAAGAAGGAATCACATCATTAAACCTAGTTACAGCCCTTTCTGAAAGACTTCTACTGTAATGAAACTTATTCCCCACTGCTGGGTAGTCCATCAGAGTAAATGTAAATGTTATTAAGAAATGATCAGACAGAAGGGGGTTTTCAGGGAATACTGTTAAGTCTTCAATTTCCATACCATAAGTCAGAACAAGATCTAAGGAATGATTAAAGTGGTGGGTGGACTCATTTACATTTTGAGCAAAGCCAATCGAGTCTAACAATAGATTAAATGCAGTGTTGAGGCTGTCATTCTCAGCATCTGTGTGGATGTTAAAATCGCCCACTATAATTATCTTATCTGAGCTAAGCACTAAGTCAGACAAAAGGTCCGAAAATTCACAGAGAAACTCACAGTAACGACCAGGTGGGCGATAGATAACAACAAATAAAACTGGTTTTTGGGACTTCCAATTTGGATGGACAAGACTAAGAGTCAAGCTTTCAAATGAATTAAAGCTCTGTCTGGGTTTTTGATTAATTAATAAGCTGGAGTGGAAGATTGCTGCAAATCCTCCACCTCGGCCCGTGCTACGAGCGTTCTGGCAGTTAGTGTGACTCGGGGGTGTTGACTCATTTAAACTAACATATTCATCCTGCTGTAACCAGGTTTCTGTAAGGCAGAATAAATCAATATGTTGATCAATTATTATATCATTTACTAACAGGGACTTAGAAGAGAGAGACCTAATGTTTAATAGACCACATTTAACTGTTTAGTCTATGGTGCAGTTGAAGGTGCTATATTATTGTTTCTTTTTTTATTTTTATGCTTAAATAGATTTTTGCTGGTTATTAGTGGTCTGGGAGCAGGCACCGTCTCTACGGGGATGGGGTAATGAGGGGATGGCAGGGGAGAGAAGCTGCAGAGATCAACTCTGCTTCCTGGTCCCAACCCTGGATAGTCACGGTTTGGAGGATTTAAGAAAATTGGCCAGATTTCTAGAAATGAGAGCTGCTCCATCTAAAGTGGGATGGATGCCGTCTTTCCTAACAAGACCAGTTTTTCCCCAGCTTTGCCAATTATCTATGAAGCCCACCTCATTTTTTGGACACCACTCAGACAGCCAGCAATTCAGGGAGAACATGCGGCTAAACATGTCACTCCCAGTCCGATTGGGGAGGGGCCCAGAGAAAACTACAGAGTCCGACATTGTTTTTGTAAAGTTACACGCCGATTCAATGTTAATTTTAGTGACCTCCAATTGGCGTAACCGGGTATCATTACTGCCGACGTGAATTAGGATCTTACCAAATTTACGCTTAGCCTTAGCCAGCAGTTTCAAATTTCCTTCAGTGTCGCCTGCTCTGGCCCCCGGAAGACATTTGACTATGGTTGCTGGTGTCGCTAACTTCACATTTCTCAAAACAGAGTCGCCAATAACCAGAGTTTGTTCCTCATTGGGTGTGTCGCCGAGTGGGGAAAAACGGTTAGAGATGTGAACGGGTTGGCGGTGTACACGGGACTTCTGTTTAGGACTACGCTTCTTCCTCACAGTCACCCAGTCGGCCTGCTTTCCCGGGTGCTCGGGATCTGCTGGAGGGGAACTAACGGCGGCTAAGCTACCTTGGTCTGCACTGACTACAGGGGCCTGGCTAGCTGTAGGATTTTCCAAGGTGCGGAGCCGAGTCTCCAATTCGCCCAGACTGGCCTCCAAAGCTACGAATAAGCTACACTTATTACAAGTACCATTACTGCTAAAGGAGGCCGAGGAATAACTAAACATTTCACACCCAGAGCAGAAAAGTGCGGGAGAGACAGGAGAAGCCGCCATGCTAAACCAGCTAAGAGCTAGTAGCTGCGCTAAGCTAGCGGATTCCTAAAAACACACAAAGTGAATAATGTGTAAATAATTTAGAGGTGATTCAGCAGAGGGAGTGCTTTAGTTAAGGCACGTGAAGATTACACTGTGAAACAAATCGTTATCTAGTTAACTAGATCAATCTAACTGCGCAGATTAAACAGCTAACGGATACAGCAAAACACCGCTGTGCTCCAGAACAGGAAGTGATACAATACTGCAGTGAGAGCCAACCACCAGTAGAGGCCAGTAACAAAGTAATGTTATCTACGCCGATAGTGCCACAGTTATTGAGGCTATATGCCAGTCATAGCTTTTAATATCTGCACACAAGCCACCCATTATTGCAGTTATCCCTCAGTCTGCAAAATATGAATTAATCAAAACCCAAAGATCTAGCATGTTAACCTTAGCCAGCTTGGTAAATTTGAGATAAGTGGGCATAATCATGATTTATTTGTCCCTCCCAGGTTATGACAGTCTTGCCTACACCCTTCCCTTTTAGCCATTTACAGGTTGGTTGTTAGCCAGACAGTCAGGCTGCCTGACAGGATGCCAATATGGCGCCAGCCATTGGCAACCACACTTTAGCTTCAAATACACTCCTCAGAAAGCTTGTGAGTGATGTCACAGTGTTTGTCCAACATACTATGGCTCCAACATATGAGGGATGGGCATTTCTCACATTTAAAACAATACTGCTTGTAATAAATTATCATTGCTCATCTTTGTTTTTATGAAATTCCACTGAATATTTTGACTTTGTGAGGAGGAAACATACTGAATGAAGTGTGAAATGGCCAGAAGCATAAACATGTTGACACTATACGATCTAGCCGGACAAACAGATGGTGAGCAGGGAATTATCTGTGGGGGGCCTCCAACCCCCACATCTTAACTGTGTGCATGCTTTTGTGTGTGTTGGAATTAGGCCACAAATTCCACCAACGGTGAAAACACAAGTGTACCGTTGGCATGAGGCTCAAATCTGCCTTTGCACACAGGCCAGTAATATCAACCCAAGCTGAGACGAAAGACAAATGACACTGCAGGTGCACTGGGGTGACGGATTACATGAAAACTAGGTGTTCAAACAACTAGTAGTCCTATTTTCAAATGGCTGTATTTGTGGCAAAGTGATTTAATCTTTTTGTCACTTGTGATATGAAAATGACAATGTTTAATTTTCAAGTTGTTTTTTTCAGAAGCAAAGGAACATTGGCTGTCTTTGTCTGCTTGCCTTCAAATGAACACTGCGCAGGAGGTTTGGCAGGACATAACCACAACTTGACAGGAGGGGGAGTGGTGCTGACATCATCTTTGGGCATATTTCCAAGGGTTTAGTCCAGACAGACTGGAGGAACTTGTAATGATGGATGGGAATGCACTCCTACAGCAGCATTAATTAGTCATGAATCGCTTCGAACAGGGTCACAAATCCCCCTTTCAGCTCCTCTCTATGCACTTGCTGTAAACAAGGAGCTTGCTGTGGAAAGTGCACAGATCCAAGGGTGTTTTTTTTTAACTAGAGGAATGAGCAATAGATTAACAGAGCTGCTGCAAAGACTGTGTTGTAATGTGATCTAATTGACACAAATGTGCAAAATTAATTCTGTTCAGAGCCTTCCGAGCTGCTTTCTGAATGCCTACGCATGACAGTTTTTACTTTGTGTTTTCTGTTTGTAAAGGAAAAATAATGTTGACATATCACTAGAAAGTGTGAAGTTTATCTGAAGAAAGTTTGAACACCAAGTCACCAGTCATGCTCTACAGTGCATCTGGAAAGTATTCACAGAGCTTCACTTCATCCACATTTTATTATGTTACAGCCTTACTCCAAAATAGAGTAAATTTATGTTTTCCCTCAAAATTCTACTCACAGCACCCCATAATGACAACATGAAGTTTTTTGTTGTTTTTTTTTTCTCTTTTTTTGGCAAATTTATTAAAAAAAATAAATCGTGTCTTCTTGAATATGATGCAACAAGCTTGGTGCACCCGTCTTTGGGCAGTTTTTACCCATTCCTCTTTGCAGCACCTCGAAAGCTCGATCAGGCTGGATGAACAATGACATCACTTTATCGGTGGATGCAGAGAATCCTGCTGTTCTGGTTCTGTTGGACCTCACAGCAGCTTTTGATACTGTGGATCAGTACTTGTTTCCCAGTTAGAGCATTTTATTCAGGGTACTGCACTTAAGTGGTTTAGATCGTATTTGGCTAAAAGGAGTTTTTCTGTTATGATTGGTGACCTCTACTCATCAACTGCTCCTCTGTGTTGTGGAGTGCCACAGGGTTCTATTCTTGGGCCTATTCTATTTTCTTTGTACATTCTGCCATTGGGGTCAATTATAGCTCAGCACAACCTGTCCTTTCATTGCTATGCAGATGATCTGCAGATTTATCTGCCTATGAGAACTAATGGGCATGATGCACTGATATCATTATTTAATTGTATTCACAATGTAAAGCAGTAGCTGTCCCAAAACGTCCTGAATGTTGGTATACTGAGATCATAGTGTTTGAGCATTCTGGCATACTGAATTTAGTAACAACAGACTTTGGTGCTCTGGCTAATTATGTAAAACCAGCTGTCAAGAATTTGGGAGTCATATTTGACAGCTGTTTGATGTTTTGATCAACAGATAAACTCTGTTGTCAAAGCAAGTTTTTTTTCCAGCTTTGTCTTTTGGCTAAGTAAAGCACTTCCTCAGTAGATGTGATCTTGAGGCGGCCATCATGCTTTCATCAGTTCTAGACTTGATTATTGTAATGTACTTTATACTGGCATTAATTAGTCTTCTCTTGCACATCTCCAATTGGTGCAGAATGCTGCTGCTCATCTTTTAACAAACACTTTTAGAAGTGAGCATATTACACCTGTCCTGTATTCACTCCACTGGCTTCCAGTTCATTTTAGAATTGATTTTAAGATTTTAATGTTTATTTTAAAGCTACTTATGGCCTTGCATCTCCTTACTTGTCTGAAATGTTGTCTGTTGTTGCGCACTTACAGTAGGACATTACGGTCATCTGCACAGCTTTACTTAGATGTTCCAAGGTCAAGATAGAGGTTCTGGGGTGATCGTGCTTTTGTGATAGCTGGTCCCAGACTGTGCAATAAGCTACCTCATGACTTATGCACTATTCCTGACCTAGCACTTTTTAAATCTAAGTTAAAGACTTATTTATTTAAACTGGCTTTTCGCTCCTAGTGGGGAGGTGACATGTTCTGTTTTAAATTTATTGTATGTGTGTTTTATTTTTGTGAATCTTTGTTTTTACTTTTAAGCACTTTGGACACCATCTGGTGCTGTAAAGTGCTTTATAAATAAATGTTGATAAATGTTGGTGCATAAATAAATATTGACTGATTGCTGATTGATTGGATGGGGAGCATCCGTTGCAGCCATTTTCAGATTTCTCCAGAAATTGTCCTGCTGAATGATAACTCATCCCCCAGTCTAACATCAAGAGCGACCTGAAGCAGGTTTTCATCCAGGAAGTCTCTGTACTGTGTCCATTGAAGGATATGTCCTTCAATGCGCATATTAAGCAAATATGTAGGACTGCTTTTTTACATTTGCGCAATATCTCTAAAATTAGAAAGGTCTTGTCTCAGAGTGATGCTGAAAAACTAATTCATGCATTTATTTCCTCTAGGCTGGACTATTGTAATTCATTATTATCAGGTTGTCCTAAAAGTTCCCTGAAAAGACTTCAGTTAATTCAAAATGCTGCAGCTAGAGTACTGACGGGGAATAGAAGGAGAGAGCATATTTCACCCATATTGGCCTCTCTTCATTGGCTTCCTGTTAATTCTAGAATAGAATTTAAAATTCTTCTTCTTACTTATAAGGTTTTGAATAATCAGGTCCCATCTTATCTTAGGGACCTCTTAGTACCACATCACCCCAATAGAGCGCTTCGCTCTCAGACTGCAGGCTTACTTGTAGTTCCTAGGGTTTTTAAGGCCGGGTTCACACGGCAGGATAATTAGGCCAATATCGGACCTGATCTTCCCCTTCCGACAATCTTAAGGACGCCCCGACAATTGTGATGACACTAAAGATAATCTTATCAGATATTTCTGTCATGTGTGGTAAGAGTGCTCTGATCTGCTCGGAAGGACATCAGGAACGCTCCAATCGCAAATCGGGGATATTCAACATGTTGGATTTTTTTGGCCCGATATCGCGGCGTGTGTGGTGTCCTCCGACCACAAACGAACACCCAGCCTGTGGAATGCGACGTGCAGCCAATCAGAAAGCGAGGTGACGGACGCACGGAGCGGAAAATAAAATCAAAACAGCTGTTCTACTTACCAGAAAGTCCGGTGGTCGTGCTGTCTCCACTCCTTTAAAGAACACCTTTTCTTTTCCTTTTTGTATCATTTTTTCCCTCTGTTTTAAATAGTCCACAAAGTACCTCCGTTTGTTTACTCTGAAGTCACGTTTAATCTCGAGAGATTTTGCAAGATTTCCTGTCTGAACTGTAAATGTTTGTGTGTTAAATCTGTTCGTGTGTGGTGTTGCTGTCCTTACCGTGTGGCTGAACACCACACACAGTACGACCAAATCTGTTAGATCCATGACTTTTTTTCTTCACATGTGTTGTCTCTTAGGTTTTGGAAACCTACAGATAATTTTAAAACCCTGTCATGTGAACCAGGCTTAAGAGTAGAATGGGAGGCAGAGCCTTCAGCTTTCAGGCTCCTCTCCTGTGAAACCAGCTCCCAATTCGGATCAGGGAGACAGACACCCTCTCTACTTTTAAGATTAGGTTTAAAACTTTCCTTTTTGCTAAAGCTTATAGTTAGGGCTGGATCAGGTGACCATGAACCATCCCTTAGTTATGCTGCTATAGACTTAGACTGCTGGGGGGTTCTCATGATGCACTGTTTCTTTCTCTTTTTGCTCTGTATGCACCACTCTGCATTTAAATCATTAGTGATTGATCTCTACTCCCCTCCACAGCATGTCTTTTTCCTGGTTCTCTCCCTCAGCCCCAACCAGTCCCAGCAGAAGACTGCCCCTCCCTGAGCCTGGTTCTGCTGGAGGTTTCTTCCTGTTAAAAGGGAGTTTTTCCTTCTCACTGTCGCCAAGTGCTTGCTCACAGGGGGTCGTTTTGACCGATGGGGTTTTTCTGTAATTACTGTATGGCTTTTGCCTTGCAATATAAAGCACCTTGGGGCAACTGTTGTTGTGATTTGGCGCTATATAAATAAAATTGATTTGATGTGATTTGTACATTGCTGCATCCATCTTTCCCTCAATCCTGACTTGTCTCCCAGTTCCTGATGCTGAAAAACATCCCCACAGTGTGATGCTGCCACCACCATGCTTTACTGCAGGGATGGTAGTGGGTAGGTGATGAGCGGTGCCTGGTTTCCTCCAAACATGACACATGGCATTATCTCATCAGACCACAGAATTTTGTTTCTCATGGTCTGAGAGTCCTTCAGGTGCCTTTTGGAAAATTCCAGATGGGCTGCCATGTGGCTTTTACTAAGCAGTGGCTTCCTTCTGGCCACTCTACCATACAGGCCTGATTGGTGGACTGCAGCAGAGATGGTTGCCCTTCTTGAAGATTCTCCTCTCTCCACAGAGGAATGCTGGAGCTCTGACACAGTGACCACTGGGTTCTTGGCCACCTCCCTGACTAAGTCCCTTCTCTCCCGATTGCTCAGTTTAGACAGGTGACCATCTCTAGGAAGAGTTGTGGAACCAAACTTCTTCCATTTATGGATGATGAAGGCCACTCATTGGGACCGTCAAAGCAGCAGAATTGTTTCTCTACCCTTCCCCATATTTGTGCCTTGAGACAATCCTGTTTCTGAGGTCTACAGATAATTCCTTTGATTTCATGCTTGGTTTGTGCTGTGACATGCACTGTCAACTGTGGGACCTTATATATAGATAGATGCGTGCCTTTCCAGACCATCTGGAAAGGCATCAAACAACTGAATTTACCCCAAGTGGACTGCAATTAAGCTGTAGAAGCATCTCGAGGATGATCAGTGGAAACAGGATGCACCTGAGCTCAATTTTGGGCTTCATGGCCAAAGCTGTATATACTTGTGTACATGTGAGTTCTTAGTTTTTTTTGTTTTTTTTTTTAAATAAATTTACAAAAATAAAAAAAAAAGAAAAAAAAAAACCTTTTTTCACATTGTCATTATGGGGTATTGTGTGCAGAATTTTGAGGAAAAAATGAATAAGACTGTAACATAACAAAATGTGAAAAAAAGTGAAGGACTGTGAATACTTTCTGGATGCACTGTATACTCAATCATATCATTACTAAATTGTACGTAAAAACGAATACAAATATACAGCAAATACAGCATTTTTTTTTCCTACTTCCACAAAACACTCAGAATGCAGGTGTAGGAGCTTCTTTCATCTTGCTCAAAAACAGCTGAGCACATGAATCACCAAGCATCCAGTTAATAGCCCTCAGGTTTGACTACCTGAGCCACAACTGCAGCCTACGTTGGACAAAATGTCCAGGAGTTTGGTGGTGACAGTCACATTTTGCTGAGTTCTTCTCTTTTTGTGCTCCAATTCAGCATGGCTCAGATAATAATTCAAGTCTATTATTTGAAAGGTCAGCGATTCACTTACCATCTACTTGCATCTAAAGCTGAATTAACAATAAGCACATGTATTGAATAATGACAATAATCAAAGAGATGGACAGCAAAATGCTAATTAAAATAAAATGGTGCAATTGTTTGGTAATAACTCAGAGTAAGAGCAGTCTCCTTTTAAAACTTTTAAACATATTTTAAAAATTTGTGATGCCAGGATAAATCATGATGCACAAAAAGTGAATAATTAGCTGTAACTGCTGGTAATCTTGTATAAACATTGGTGAAAGTGGACAAGTGGGTACAATATGCAGGAATCAGGACCTACGGTTCTCCTTATAAGAGGCATCCTGCTCTCTTCTGTCACATTAAACCCATGAAAATCATGTTGCACTCTTCAACAGAAAGAAATTCTGAGATGTTAACAAAGATAGTTTAGCTTTTTGGAAAACTCTTGGGTAAAAGCATGCAAAAAGGTATTTTTGCACACAAGCCCAACTGTATGTAAGCAGACATGAAATAGTAGGTAATTCAAATTTTGGCTGCTACATTAAAAAACATCAAGCACAATTTCTTCAGTTTTGAAAGTAGGGCCATAATCGGCCTCCCAATGATCTCAGGTCAGGTTTGATCCCATAACCTTTTGGTCAAGAGGCACTTCTCTCTTAATGCCCAAACAATTACATCACAAATTGTTGAGCTTGTAACAAATGCTGTGAGTTTTCAGTGGTAGTGTGACTGTATGACTCTGCCTCGTGACCAGAAGGTTGTGGGCTCAAACTTGACCTGAGGCCTTTCAATTTTAATTTAATTTCAATTTACTTCATTTATATAGCGCCAAATCATAGCAAAGCTGCCTCAAGGCACTTCACACAAGTAAGGTCTAGCCTTACCAACCCCTAGAGCAAACACACAGGCGACAGTGGTAAGAAAAAACTCCCTCTGATGATATTGAGGAAGAAACCTCAAGTAGACCAGACTCAAAGGGGTGACCCTCTGCTTGGGCCATGCTAAAGACACACTTGACAATACAAAATAGAGGAAATTTTGGGAGTCCATGCTGGTGTCCAGGATGGGAGGCTTGCAGAAGAAGACGCCCACTACCACCTCTGAATGCAGCTGCACCTCAAACAGAGAGAGAGAGAGAAAAAAAACAATCAGGTGGCAGAAAGTGTATAAATAAGGTATAATTCATCAGCATTAAGCAACAGGAAAGTATAAGAAATACTAAGGTGATCGCCAGCCACTAGCCCTAAGCTTCACTAACAAACCCAGACCTAAAAGTTGGTGTTTGACATACTGAATAATACAAATTAATTGATCAATTTAATATGGACTTCAAAGTACATAACACTACAAATGAAACTCCTGATCCCTAATCAATGACCAATTGAATGATTCTTAAAAAAAAAAAAATGTTTAGGTAATTTTTTTTTATTTTTTAGGTATAACTTGAAAGGCGAAACTGTGTCATATTTGGGTGATTCTTAGACTACGGGCACTTATTATGTCCTTTGATCACATTGTATAAAAAACAGAAAAAAGGGGAAATTTCACACTTTTATAGTTATCTTTACAATGAAAGTGTGTTAAGAAATTTGTTCTAGTAGTCTATGATGACTTTTTCACCTTTTTTCAGCATCATTATATGCAAATATTGCCATTTTGTGCTTGTCCCACACCCCGAATTTTGATCTTCAATGACAAAAATGAATGGTAAAGAAATGTTTTTTCTAATGTTTTAAAATATCTCTGAAAAAAATATCAGTAAAATAATCTAAACATAATTGGGGTATTCAATGTCATACAACTGATGTGATTTTTTTTATACAAAATGTAGTTGTCCCACACTATTGCCGTAATTTCCACCACAACACTGTAATGTCCCTTTAAACAGTTTGTATAAAAGATTGTTTGGGTAGTTTCTATGGAGATAAACAGTGACATCAGAGCACATGTATATAGCGCCAAATCACAACAAACAGTTGCCCCAAGGCGCTTTATATTGTAAGGCAATGGTGTGGTGGAAATTACATTTACAATGCCAATAGTGCCCGTAGTTAAAGAATCACCCATTTATATTAATTTTTAAAGATGATATGGGTTGTCTTCATTAATTTGGATATGTGCAGTAGCGTAAAAATGTAAGACAAGCAATTATGTGACCTTAAAGTCAGCAGATGGAGAAAAAAAAAAAAAAAAAAAAAAAAAAAAAAAATATATATATATATATATATATATATATATATATATATATATATATACACAGTGATGCTCACAACAAACTAAAAAATAAAGTTTAAGTTCTACAACAAGAAAGAACAGAATATGTCATTATAGAAAACAGAAATCACATATCTACATTTAACTTGTGGATATACTATCATCATATTTTGGCTTTCGTTGTCTTTGTTTACAAACCTGGAGAGGAATTAGAAACCGGTGGCTGCTGAATCTGATCCTGGTGCTTTGAAAAGTTTCCGTCATTAACATGCTCAGACAGCCTACAAACTGTCCTGCTGAACAAAACCAGCGCGAAAAACAAACACGTCAGCAGGAGCATGGCTGCAAAAAATGCTGCTGATCCGTATCACTTTGTACAAAAAGTCCGTAATTTCATCTGGAACTCAGACACAGACATAAATATCACGCCATCTCATCAAAGCACTGTTCTGTCCGACCGCATCCGAACTACGCAACAAGCCCCTCCCCTTCAAGATGTTCCAGCCTTTAGTTACTCGCTCTGTGCTATCTATCTATCTATCTATCTATCTATCTATCTATCTATCTATCTATCTATCTATCTATCTATCTATCTATCTATCTATCTGGCGTTGGGTCCATAATTATTTGGACGGTTTTTGATTTTTTTTTTTTTTTTTTTATAGATTTGAAGTGTAACAATCAAAATGTGTTTTCTGTGCAGACTTCCAAATTTAATTACAAAATATCATATTAACTTCTAACAAATTGCATTTTATACACAGTCTATTTTCGGAGCCTGTAAATAACTGGACAAATTGAATATATATATATATATATATATATATATATATATATTAAAAATACTTTTACAACAAATTTTCTTTCAACAAATTAGCAGATGAACACAAATAAACGTTTTCAAGTCAGTGAATTATGTCTTGGGCAATCATGATTGACTGATTGATTGATTTTTATTAAAGTGTCATGCACCACTGGTGCCCAGCCCGCATGGACTTATAGGACCCTCCATATACAAAACAAGATAACTACATACATGTCACAAGTTCCACAATACAATATAATTTCAGGATACAACAGGGTACAGCATATGTTGCCTCCTTTCCCAGGCTTTACAGACAAAAAAAGCAAAAGCAAATGTTTCTTTTTCAAAAATCCAACTCAAGATTTTCTCCTCAGAAAACCAAAACACATCCACATTACTTTTTTTTGCACACACTGAAATCAATCAATCAATCAATCAACTTTTTTCTTATATAGCGCCAAATCACAACAAACAGTTGCCCCAAGGCGCTCCATATTGTAAGGCAAGGCCATACAATAATTATGAAAAAACCCCAACGGTCAAAACGACCCCCTATGAGCAAGCACTTGGCCACAGTGGGAAGGAAAAACTCCCTTTTAACAGGAAGAAACCTCCAGCAGAACCAGGCTCAGGGAGGGGCAGTCTTCTGCTGAGACTGGTTGGGGCTGAGGGAAAGAACCAGGAAAAAGACATGCTGTGAAGGGGGGCAGAGATCGATCACTAATGATTAAATGCAGAGTGATGCATACGGAGCAAAAAGAGAAAGAAACAGTGCATCATGGGAACCCCCCCACAGTCTACGTCTAAAGCAGCATAACCAAGGGATGGTCCAGGGTCACCCGATCCAGCCCTAACTATAAGCCTTAGCGAAAAGGAAAGTTTTAAGCCTAATCTTAAAAGTAGAGAGGGTATCTGTCTCCCTGATCTGAATTGGGAGCTGGTTCCACAGGAGAGGAGCCTGAAAGCTGAAGGCTCTGCCTCCCATTCTACTCTTACAAACCCTAGGAACTACAAGTAAGCCCGCAATCTGAGAGCGAAGCGCTCTAATGGGGTAATATGGTACTACGAGGTCCCTAAGATAAGATGGGACCTGATTATTCAAAACCTTATAAGTAAGAAGAAGAATTTTAAATTCTATTCTAGAATTAACAGGAAGCCAATGAAGAGAGGCCAACACTGGTGAGATATGCTCTCTCCTGCTAGTCCCCGTCAGTACTCTAGCTGCAACATTCTGAACCAACTGAAGGCTTTTTAGGGAACTTTTAGGACAACCTGATAATAATGAATTACAATAGTCCAGCCTAGAGGAAATAAATGCATTAATTAGTTTTTCAGCATCACTCTGAGACAAGACCTTTCTGATTTTAGAAATATTGCGTAAATGCAAAAAGGCAGTCCTACATATTTGTTTAACATGCGCTTTGAATGACATATCCTGATCAAAAATGACTCCAAGATTTCTCACAGTATTACTAGAGATCAGGGAAATGCCATCCAGAGTAAGGATCTGGTTAGACACCATACTTCTAAGATTTGTGGGGACAAGTACAATAACTTCAGTTTTATCTGAGTTTAAAAGCAGGAAATTAGAGGTCATCCATGTCTTTATGTCTGTAAGACAATCCTGCAGTTTAGCTAATTGGTGTGTATCCTCTGGCTTCATGGATAGATAAAGCTGGGTATCATCTGCGTAACAATGAAAATTTAAGCAATACCGTCTAATAATACTGCCTAAGGGAAGCATGTATAAAGTGAATAAAATTGGTCCTAGCACAGAACCTTGTGGAACTCCATAATTAACTTTAGTCTGTGAAGAAGATTCCCCATTTACATGAACAAACTGTAATCTATTAGACAAATATGATTCAAACCACCGCAGCGCAGTGCCTTTAATACCTATGACATGCTCTAATCTCTGTAATAAAATTTTATGGTCAATAGTATCAAAAGCAGCACTGAGGTCCAACAGAACAAGCACAGAGATAAGTCCACTGTCCGAAGCCATAAGAAGATCATTTGTAACCTTCACTAATGCTGTTTCTGTACTATGATGAATTCTAAAACCTGACTGAAACTCTTCAAATAGACCATTCCTCTGCAGGTGATCAGTTAGCTGTTTTACAACTACCCTCTCAAGAATCTTTGAGAGAAAAGGAAGGTTGGAGATTGGCCTATAATTAGCTAAGATAGCTGGGTCAAGTGATGGCTTTTTAAGTAATGGTTTAATTACTGCCACCTTAAAGGCCTGTGGTACATAACCAACTAACAAAGATAGATTGATCATATTTAAGATTGAAGCATTAAATAATGGTAGGACTTCCTTGAGCAGCCTGGCAGGAATGGGGTCTAATAAGCATGTTGATGGTTTGGATGAAGTAACTAATGAAAATAACTCAGACAGAACAATCGGAGAGAAAGAGTCTAACCAAATACCGGCATCACTGAAAGCAGCCAAAGATAACGATACATCTTTGGGATGGTTATGAGTAATTTTTTCTCTAATAGTCAAAATTTTGTTAGCAAAGAAAGTCATAAAGTCATTACTAGTTAAAGTTAATGGAATACTCAGCTCAATAGAGCTCTGACTCTTTGTCAGCCTGGCTACAGTGCTGAAAAGAAACCTGGTGTTGTTCTTATTTTCTTCAATTAGTGATGAGTAGAAAGATGTCCTAGCTTTACGGAGGGCTTTTTTATAGAGCAACAAACTCTTTTTCCAGGCTAAGTGAAGATCTTCTAAATTAGTGAGACGCCATTTCCTCTCCAACTTACGGGTTATCTGCTTTAAGCTACGAGTTTGTGAGTTATACCACGGAGTCAGACACTTCTGATTTAAAGCTCTCTTTTTCAGAGGAGCTACAGCATCCAAAGTTGTCTTCAATGAGGATGTAAAACTATTGACGAGATACTCTAACTCCCTTACAGAGTTTAGGTAGCTACTCTGCTCTGTGTTGGTATATGACATTAGAGAACATAAAGAAGGAATCATATCCTTAAACCTAGTTACAGCGCTTTCTGAAAGACTTCTAGTGTAATGAAACTTATTCCCCACTGCAGGGTAGTCCATCAGGGTAAATGTAAATGATATTAAAAAATGATCAGACAGAAGGGAGTTTTCAGGGAATACTGTTAAGTCTTCTATTTCCATACCATAAGTCAGAACAAGATCTAAAATATGATTAAAGTGGTGGGTGGACTCATTTACTTTTTGAGCAAAGCCGATAGAGTCTAATAATAGATTAAATGCAGTGTTGAGGCTGTCATTCTCAGCATCTGTGTGGATGTTAAAATCGCCCACTATAATTATCTTATCTGAGCTAAGCACTAAGTCAGACAAAAGGTCTGAAAATTCACAGAGAAACTCACAGTAACGACCAGGTGGACGATAGATAATAACAAATAAAACTGGTTTTTGGGACTTCCAATTTGGATGGACAAGACTAAGAGACAAGCTTTCAAATGAATTAAAGCTCTGTCTAGGTTTTTGATTAATTAATAAGCTGGAATGGAAGATTGCTGCTAATCCTCCGCCCCGGCCCGTGCTACGAGCATTCTGACAGTTAGTGTGACTCGGGGGTGTTGACTCATTTAAACTAACATATTCATCCTGCTGTAACCAGGTTTCTGTTAGGCAGAATAAATCAATACGTTGATCAATTATTATATCATTTACCAACAGGGACTTAGAAGAGAGAGACCTAATGTTTAATAGACCACATTTAACTGTTTTAGTCTGTGGTGCAATTGAAGGTGCTATATTATTTTTTCTTTTTGAATTTTTATGCTTAAATAGATTTTTGCTGGTTATTGGTGGTCTGGGAGCAGGCACCGTCTCTACGGGGATGGGGTAATGAGGGGATGGCAGGGGGAGAGAAGCTGCAGAGAGGTGTATAAGACCACAGCTCTGCCTCCTGGTCCCAACGCTGGACAGTCACAGATTTCTAGAAATGAGAGCTGCTCCATCTAAAGTGGGATGGATGCCGTCTCTCCTAACAAGACCAAGTTTTCCCCAGAAGCTTTGCCAATTATCAATGAAGCCCACCTCATTTTTTGGACACCACTCAGACAGCCAGCAATTCAAGGAGAACATGCGGCTAAACATGTCACTCCCGGTCCGATTGGGGAGGGGCCCAGAGAAAACAACAGAGTCCGACATTGTTTTTGCAAAGTTACACACCGATTTAATGTTAATTTTAGTGACCTCCGATTGGCGCAACCGAGTGTCATTACTGCCAACGTGAATTACAATCTTACCAAATTTACGCTTAGCCTTAGCCAGCAATTTCAAATGTCCTTTGATGTCGCCTGCTCTGGCCCCCGGAAGACAATTGACAATGGTTGCTGGTGTCGCTAACTTCACATTTCTCAAAACAGAGTCGCCAATAACCAGAGTTTGATCCTCGGCGAGTGTATCGTCGAGTGGGGAAAAACGGTTAGAGATGCGAACGGGTTGACGGTGTACACGGGGCTTCTGTTTAGGGCTACGCTTCCTCCTCACAGTCACCCAGTCAGCCTGCTTTCCCGACTGCATGGGATCTGCCAGGGGGGAACTAACGGCGGCTAAGCTACCTTGGTCCGCACCGACTACAGGGGCCTGGCTAGCTGTAGAATTTTCCACGGTGCGGAGCCGAGTCTCCAATTCGCCCAGCCTGGCCTCCAAAGCTACGAATAAGCTGCACTTATTACAAGTACCGTTACTGCTAAAGGAGGCCGAGGAATAACTAAACATTTCACACCCAGAGCAGAAAAGTACGGGAGAGACAGGAGAAGCCGCCATGCTAAATCGGCTAAGAGCTAGTAGCTACGCAACCTAGCGGATTCCTAAAAACACACAAAGTGAATAATGTGTAAATAATTTAGAGGTGATTCAGCAGAAGGAGTGCCCCAATCAAGGCACCAAACAGGCCATGAAGCAGCACAGGAAACGCACGACAACAGCGAACGCACGACAACGGTGCTAAAATAAAATAAAAATAAAAAAAAATAAAAAAAATAAAAATGAAAGCGTTAGCAAGCTAGTTAGCTTGCCAACGCTGATGAAAGTTAGCTGATAAAAGTGCTCCGTCGCGATGTTTCGACCATTAGAGGTCTTCCTTAGGCGTTGGAGCACAGTAAAAAAGTAAAAAAAAGTAAAAAGGTAAAAAAGTCAAAAAGTCTTGAAAAAGACTGTTAGTTCAAGTCCAAAGCAGCAGGTAGCAGTCTCTGTGTAAACAGTCCCAACAGAGAGCCAAAATTCTGATGCAATCTCATAAACAAAGTCTTAAATCAGAGTACAAAGGACAGTAAAGAACAAAATGATACTCATCTTCCAAAACATCAAGGTCACAAAAAATACAAACTCTCTCCTGTTCAGAAAGACCCTTATACCTGCCCACTTCCACTGCCAGAGGAAGACTACCAGAGACAAAGGGACCGCTGTTTCTGAAACAAATTTAACTTCACATAAGGCTCAGTCTGGTATTCCTCCTTAAATTGTATATAACTTCTTAGTTTTGTTTTTAGTTTGAATTTTCATTAAGAAGTACAAACACTAGTGCTTGATGGTAAATGCGTCTGGAGGAGGCATTTCTCTAACACTGAATAATCGTGCAAAAAAGCTGATGAGTGAAGGAAGCCACCAAGACACCTATGACAGTTGAAGGATTTACAGGTTTCTGTGGTTGTGATTGGACAAAATGTGTGACTTGTGTCTATGATTCATACAGAAAAGGATTTGCTTAAAGACAAGACAGTTTGCCACAAAGCCCATAGGAGATTTGAGCCTAGGTTCAATTTCTTTACTTTTGGAGTCATTTTTGATCAGGATATGTCATTCAAAGCGCATATTAAACAAATATGTAGGACTGCTTTTTTGCATTTACGCAATATCTCTAAAATCAGAAAGGTCTTGTCTTTAGAGTGATGCTGAAAAACTAATTCATGCATTTATTTCCTCTAGGCTGGACTATTGTAATTCATTATTATCAGGTTGTCCTAAAAGTTCCCTAAAAAGCCTTCAGTTAATTCAAAATGCTGCAGCTAGAGTACTGACGGGGACTAGAAGGAGAGAGCATATCTCACCCATATTGGCCTCTCTTCATTGGCTTCCTGTTAATTCTAGAATAGAATTTAAAATTCTTCTTCTTACTTATAAGGTTTTGAATAATCAGGTCCCATCTTATCTTAGGGACCTCGTAGTACCACATCACCGCAATAGAGCGCTTCGCTCTCAGACTGCAGGCTTACTTGTAGTTCCTAGGGTTTGTAAGAGTAGAATGGGAGGCAGAGCCTTCAGCTTTCAGGCTCCTCTCCTGTGGAACCAGCTCCCAATTCAGATCAGGGAGACAGACACCCTCTCTACTTTTAAGACTAGGCTTAAAACTTTCCTTTTTGCTAAAGCTTATAGTTAGGGCTGGATCAGGTGACCCTGAACCATCCCTTAGTTATGCTGCTATAGACGTAGACTGCTGGGGGGTTCCCATGATGCACTGTTTCTTTCTCTTTTTGCTCTGTATGCACCACTCTGCATTTAATCATTAGTGATCGATCTCTGCTCCCCTCCACAGCATGTCTTTTTCCTGGTTCTCTCCCTCAGCCCCAACCAGTCCCAGCAGAAGACTGCCCCTCCCTGAGCCTGGTTCTGCTGGAGGTTTCTTCCTGTTAAAAGGGAGTTTTTCCTTCCCACTGTAGCCAAGTGCTTGCTCACAGGGGGTCGTTTTGATCATTGGGGTTTTACATAATTATTGTATGGCCTTGCCTTACAATATAAAGCGCCTTGGGGCAACTGTTTGTTGTGATTTGGCGCTATATAAAAAAATTGATTGATTGATTGATTGACTTTTGAAAATAGAAAATAATAGAAATACAAAATAGAAAAAAAAAATAATAAAGAAAATAGAAAATACTACCAGCTGCAGTAAATGTCTGTGTAATATGTAAATGTAATGTGTAAATGTAATGTGTAAATAAATTGAGTTAAACATTTTGCTTTTGTGCATCTCAAATGCACTAATGTGCTTTGTAGCATACTAACAAAAACTGTTTGCCACTAATTTTGCAATTTCAATAAAGGAAAACATCTAAGTTAAGCCCAGGGTACTCTCCGAAAATGCATCTCTTTTATAAGCATTAGTTACATAACATTATATCACAATATTTGTTCTCTGCTATATATATATATATATATATATATATATATATATATACGAGGGCTGTCAATAAAGTTACGGTCCTTTTTATTTTTTTCAAAAACTATATGGATTTCATTCATATGTTTTTACGTCAGACATGCTTGAACCCTCGTGCGCATGCGTGAGTTTTTCCACGCCTGTCGGTGACGTCATTCGCCTGTGAGCACGCCTTGTGGGAGGAGTCGTCCAGCCCCTCGTCGGAATTCCTTTGTCTGAGAAGTTGTTGAGAGACTGGCGCGTTGTTTGATCAAAATTTTTTCTAAACCTGTGAGACACATCGAAGTGGACACGGTTCGAAAAATTAAGCTGGTTTTCAGTGAAAATTTTAACGGCTGATGAGAGATTTTGAGGTGATTCTGTCGCTTTAAGGACTTTTCACGGTGCGAGATGTCGCTCAGCGCTCTCAGGCAGCGTCATCAGCCTGTTCAAGCTGAAAACCTCCACATTTCAGGCTCTATTGATCCAGGACGTCGTGAGAGAACAGAGAAGTTTCAGAAGAAGTCGGTTTCAGCATTTTATCCGGATATTCCACTGTTAAAGGAGATTTTTTTAATGAAAGACGTGCGGACGGGTCCGCGCGTCGGGACGCAGCCGCCGCGACGCTCCGCCACAGGAAAAACACCTCTGTTGAAAGCCTTAAGGACAAGTTGGAACATGTCCTGCCTGTTAAACAATTTCTCATATACTCACTCCACTGAAAGCCATCAAAAGCCGCCTGGATTTTACAAATGGTTATCAACACGGAGGTGTTTTTCCTGTGCCGCCGCACCGCGTCGGCTGCGTCCCGACGCGCGGATCCGTCCGCACGTCTTTCATTAAAAAAATCTCCTTTAACAGTGGAATATCCGGATAAAATGCTGAAACCGACTTCTTCTGAAACTTCTCTGTTCTCTCACGACGTCCTGGATCAATAGAGCCTGAAATGTGGAGGTTTTAAGCTTGAACAGGCTGATGACGCTGCCTGAGAGCGCTGAGCGACGTCTCGCACCGTGGGAAGTCCTTAAAGCGACAGAATCGCCTCAAAATCTCTCATCAGCTGTTAAAATTTTCACTGAAAACCAGCTTAATTTTTCGAACCGTGTCCACTTCGATGTGTCTCACAGGTTTAGAAAAAATTTTGATCAAACAACGCGCCAGTCTCTCAGCAACTTCTCAGACAAAGGAATTCCGACGAGGGGCTGGACGACTCCTCCCACAAGGAGTGCTCACAGGCGAATGACGTCACCGACAGGCGTGGAAAAACTCACGCATGCGCACGAGGGTTCAAGCATGTCTGACGTAAAAACATATGAATGAAATCCATATAGTTTTTGAAAAAAATAAAAAGGACCGTAACTTTATTGACAGCCCTCGTATATATATTTATTTTTTTTGCATAATGTTGTCCACTACTGGAATCAACCACATCTATCCATCCCAACCACTAGATGGCAATAATGCAACATTGCTTAACGAAAACACCACAATGCCTTTCAGGAAAATGCACTTTACTTATAAGTTTAAGTAGATTAACAGTAACTGATACAGTACAGGTGGATGTTGTAGTAGTATTTAAAAGTAGTACTAATGGTAGAACAGTTAATTTAAGAACAGTGTTGGCAGCTGCCCGCAGTTATGTAGTGTAAAAGTGTTGCCAAAGAACAGACACACTTGGCAGGTGGTGTTGAAACACAATGTCTTCAGGAAAAAACAAAAACCTAACAATGTACAAACCTTTTAATCCACAAATCATGATAGTTCAGACAGATCCAAAATCTATACATTTGCTCGTTTCTTTTGTTAATCTTCTGTATGAAATGATGACCAGACCACCATTCCTAAATTTCCCTCCTCTGCACCTTATTCACACCCATTACATATTGTGCTTACACTGCACTGGCTGTAAGTATAACTATAAAAAATATATATTACACACAGGCAAAATCAAGAGCATAATGGTATGACCGACCACATAATTCCTGCTGAGGCAAGAAGCACAAACCACAATCCTGTCCACAATTATAAAGTGCAGAGTCAGTTCACCCCTCTGGATCAACGTACGTTTGTGATGCTGGTTTAATTGCAACAGCACCTGTTCCACTAATCAGGGATAAGAATGGGTCATGAGATCAATCCGAGAAACAAACACCTTGATGCTGATCAGACACACACAGCTTTTGTGGTGACACAAGAGCATCTGGTATATAAATAGATAAAGAAAAACAGGGTTTTGAAGAAAATACGAGGGCTGTCAATAAAGTTACGGTCCTTTTTATTTTTTTCAAAAACTATATGGATTTCATTCATATGTTTTTACGTCAGACATGCTTGAACCCTCGTGCGCATGCGTGAGTTTTTCCACGCCTGTCGGTGACGTCATTCGCCTGTGAGCACTCCTTGTGGGAGGAGTCGTCCAGCCCCTCGTCGGAATTCCTTTGTCTGAGAAGTTGCTGAGAGACTGGCGCGTTGTTTGATCAAAATTTTTTCTAAACCTGTGAGACACATCGAAGTGGACACGGTTCGAAAAATTAAGCTGGTTTTCAGTGAAAATTTTAACGGCTGATGAGAGATTTTGAGGTGATTCTGTCGCTTTAAGGACTTTTCACGGTGCGAGACGTCGCTCAGCGCTCTCAGGCGGCGTCATCAGCCTGTTTCAAGCTGAAAACCTCCACATTTCAGGCTCTATTGATCCAGGACGTCGTGAGAGAACAGAGAAGTTTCAGAAGAAGTCGGTTTCAGCATTTTATCCGGATATTCCACTGTTAAAGGAGATTTTTTTAATGAAAGACGTGCGGACGGGTCCGCGCGTCGGGATGCAGCCGCCGCGACGCTCCGCCACAGGAAAAACACCTCTGTTGAAAGCCTTAAGGACAAGTTGGAACATGTCCTGCCTGTTAAACAATTTCTCATATACTCACTCCACTGAAAGCCATCAAAAGCCGCCTGGATTTTGCAAATGGTTATCAACACAGAGGTGTTTTTCCTGTGCCGCCGCACAGCAGCGGCTGCGTCCCGACGCGCGGATCCGTCCGCACGTCTTTCATTAAAAAAATCTCCTTTAACAGTGGAATATCCGGATAAAATGCTGAAACCGACTTCTTCTGAAACTTATCTGTTCTCTCACGACGTCCTGGATCAATAGAGCCTGAAATGTGGAGGTTTTCAGCTTGAACAGGCTGATGACGGCGGCTGAGAGCGCTGAGCGACGTCTCGCACCGTGAAAAGTCCTTAAAGCGACAGAATCACCTCAAAATCTCTCATCAGCTGTTAAAATTTTCACTGAAAACCAGCTTAATTTTTCGAACCATGTCCACTTCGATGTGTCTCACAGGTTTAGAAAAAATTTTGATCAAACAAAGCGCCAGTCTCTCAGCAACTTCTCAGACAAAGGAATTCCGACGAGGGGCTGGACGACTCCTCCCACAAGGAGTGCTCACAGGCGAATGACGTCACCGACAGGCGTGGAAAAACTCACGCATGCGCACGAGGGTTCAAGCATGTCTGACGTAAAAACATATGAATGAAATCCATATAGTTTTTGAAAAAAATAAAAAGGACCGTTACTTTATTGACAGCCCTCGTATATGTTGTGACTCACACTGGTACTGCTAATGTGATGCATGCGATGTATTTTATTAATCCCAGGTTTTTGGAAAAGTGAATAGATCCACCCCAAATTGTTAACATGACAACTCAAATACAACCAACGCGACCGTCATGTACGTCTCCAAATTAAAAAGGTACATAATGAGCAAAAATGTATTAAAATCTGATGAACTTTGATGCCTCAGTTCAAGCGAAAAACCTATTTTATTTTGCTTATGTAATATCCTGTGAATCTGGTGCCACCTGCTGGATAGTTAATGGATTTTGGATTTTCTAATCAGCATACATTATGTAACTAGGCAGGCAGGGTTGTCAGTCAGAGAGACATAGTTTCTGACCAGAACTGTAGTAAACTGTTACTTTTACAGCCAAAAAAAAAAACAAAAACAAAAGCTTGTCCAGTTCAATTTAATTCAATTTATTTAGTTTACATAGCACCAAATCAAAACAAAGCTGCCCCAGTGTGCTTCACACAAGTAAGGTCTAAGCTTATCAACCCCTAGAGCAAGCACACAGTGGTAAGGAAATACTCCATCTGATGATATTGAGGAAGAAACCTCAAGCAGACCAGACTCAAATGGGTGACCCTCTGATTGGGTCATTCTACCAAAGAGGTTTACAATATAGAACACAACATAACTGAATTGAAGAGAGTCCATGCAGGCATCTAGTCTGACGTCAGGGAGGGAGTGGGTTGGGGACAAGGGGGTGAGGGTCATCAAGCCACTCATTGGATCTGTTTCTACAGCATCCCACGTCTGTGGCAGAAGTCATTAAATCCAGCACGTGGATCTAGCCACATCTTGGACAGAGAGACAAAGAAAACAGAATCAGTCAGCCAGAAAAAAAATACTCAAGGTATAATTTCTCAGGATTAAGAAACAGGAAAGCAGAATAAATACTAAGGTAACTGCCAGCCACTAAGCTTCACTAACAGACCCAGACTTTAGATAAAGTTGAGGCTGAGACCGACTCTGTTTACTAATAAAATGAATTTAAGAGGGTATGAAGCATAGTAACGTAGTAACATACTATGCCAGTATGCTAGCCATATGAAAAGGAGAATAAATGCATCTTAAGTATGGACTTGAAAGTCTCTACAGAATCAGACTATTTTATTGATGCAGGGAGATCATTCCAGTAACTAATGAGATTTAAAAAATGTATGGAGTAGTGTAACCAAGCAAAATGTCTTTGAACACCAGATTTCACACTCTCAAGACCAATTAAAGACCAGGTCAGCCAAAGGGGATGACTTTCTTCATCTTGTAGTATACTATTAATTTGCTCAAGTATAAGTCACCTAGCACAAATCCTTGTACATTTCTACATTAATTATTCCAATAAATGCTGCTTGCACAGCCATCCTGCCTTGTGTGCACCTGAGACCTCAAAAGTGAATCAGAGTAGGTCCTGATTGGTACTTGGATGGGAGACTGCTTGGGAAGACCAGGGTCTGTGTTTCTCAATGTAGAACTGAAGTTACCTCAGGAAAGGCATCCAGTGTAAATGTTGTACCAAATCCCAAAGCAGATTCAATCTGTATTCAGTCTGATGTGGTGACACCACACACTGAAGACCAGCAGATTAATAAATGCCACTTCTAGACAACTAGGCTTTGGAAAGCTTCCGCAGCTTCTTATTTTATCAGTAGACAGCTGCCTGGTTGTTGTTGCTGTTTTTTTTTTTTTTTTTTTGTATGTGACAAGCAATTTACTGTTATGTGTTTAATGATTACAGGATGACAAACACAATTAATAAGGTACTCTGCAGAATTTCTCTGTCACACTGCAGGATATCTGACTTCAGTGACTAAATTACATTTTCTTCCTCTTCAATCATAACAAGGTTGCAAGCTAATTACTGAGTGAACAAAATAGCTTCCATTTACACATTGAACAATTTATTCAAGCACGCAAATTGTCTTTTGGGAGCATGTCGTAAAAGTGTTGAACTTTGATTCATTTGTCAGTAGTGACATTCATGGCTCTGAGACCTCAAGCTTTGAGATTGAGAGACATCCTTTGAGCTTGTGGAGTCACAAAGATGTTTGATGGTGTTGATAACTTTGCAGGACAATGAATATCCAGGTCTTCAGGGTTCTCCTGCGGAATTAGGATTGATTGATTGATTTTTAAACAAAAAAAAAAAAAAAAAAAAAAACTGACTGAACTGCATACCTCAGATTGTTTATTTTTTATTAATATATTTTTTTCATCGTACACCAGCCGTGCATGCACAGGAGCAGTTGCACGGACCGGACTCATTGTGTTTACTTCTATTTATTTAGTTTTCTGAGGAAAGAAGTGGGTTTAAGTTTAATGCTCGTGCTTAGCACACACCCCACGTGCACATGCGGGCTGGACACATTCTGTCTGGTCATGGACACTGGCTGGGCACTGGCCATGGACCTGCACAAATCAGTATTTATTGTTTATTTATTTATTATTCCGAGGACAGAAGTGGATTTAAGTTTAATGCTTATGGTTGGCACACATCCACTGTGCACATGTACATGGCATGGTGGGTGGACGATGTCAGCACTCTGGCTTCATTCTTTTATTTTATTTTTATCGGAGCACTTCCTGTTGTGGACTGCCTGCTCTGTTCCTGCTGCTGCTGCTCCTTTCTCTCCTCTGCACAGGTGGCGCACCTCAAGCTGATCGACACACCTGATGTACATATCATCATCACCTGTATATGAACCCCGGCTCTTCACTCCATCCTCGCCAGAATCTCAGCTAATCTTCCACGGTAAGCTTGGTCTCTCTATTTTCCAAAATAGAATATTTTTTGCTTTTTAGTGTTTTCACACACCTTCTGTCTGAGCATCTCCTCAGAGCCGACATCTTCCTAATTGCTTCTGCACCAAGACCAGCTTCACCTGCAGCCTGTGCACGGAGCTCTCACACTCTGCATCTACCAGCTAAGTGTTTTGCTCTCCTTTTGCTCATGTGAGCTGCTTCTCACTGAACACTGCCTGGAATAACCATACAAACTGAACTGTGAACTTTTCCTGATAAGAACTACTAGAAGAAACTGAACTGAATCATTCTGTCTAACTGCCTGCATATCTGGACCAGCTGTGATAGTTTGTCACTGACTGACTGTGAGAATCACTTCTGGAAGTGACCAGCTCAGCACTCACCCATCTGTCTCTCCTCCCCAGCCATGTCGACAGCTTGCAGGCGGCCACCTGGCTCCAGATCCATCCCATCAGAACTGAAGACATCTGGTCTGCGGTTCCCCTGGTTCCACCGCTGAGCGGGCCGATCTCCACACGGCTAGATTGTTGGATTTATGTATATATGGATATGTCAGTTATCATACATTCTTTTATTATACATTCTTTTATTCTACATTCTTTTATTATACATTCTTTTATTAATACTTTAGTAATAGAAATAAACTCATTGTATCTGTCAGAAGTCTGTTGCTGACTTCTTGATGACCTCTTGATAAATAAAGTATGTTACAAATGAATGATTACATGAGTTGTTTTTATCTTTGCAGTTAGAGAGAAAGAGGAACTTAAGTGATGTCGCAAAGCAAGGTCAGAAGAGTTGGTGTCCAAAACAACTGATCAAACAATTAAAGATATAATAACATATGAAATGAATAATAAGGAATGAAAATGTTTGTATATGATTATATGAATTGTTTTTGTGCAAAAGAGAGTTGTAATGGAAAGATTGAATATGATTCTAAGAGAAAGTATGCTGTATTGCAAATTGTGTTACAAGCTGTGTTGCAAAATGATGTTTCTACTCGCACGCATGTGGTCTCAACCACAGGAAAGAACAAAAGGTTAACTGACATGTGCTGGCTGAAGATAACACCTGAAGAACGGAGCCCAGGAGAGGAAGTCCTGACCGCACCTTCCCCAAACCAGCAGCCTGAGGTCGCAGAAACCTGAAGTTGTAAATCTTGCCCAACTGTAGCTGCAAGACCTGTTTATGATTGCTCAACTGTTTATGCCACGTATGCTGACAACCGCACCTGTATGACATCCTAATAAAAAGAGCGAGAGTGCAGCCAGAGTTTAGTGCAGTTTGGAGATTGTTAGATGTCTCTGTGCTGCACTCCTCGCGAGCATTTACAATTGAATTCTACTCTCTGACTCTTATTTGACTGTCGTGTCTTTCTCTTTTACAGTTTTATGATGTTTAGGTGGTTTTAAACCTAACATTACCTTGGTCCTTCGAGCCAGATGTCAACATACCTGAAGGGTTCCAGTGGACGAGACTGACACCAGCAAAATCCTTGGCCAAGGTACTGAGACCCTTTGACGGGACTGGCTCAGTCCACCGGCTGGGATCCGGAAGGTTGAAGACAAGTCCGAGGGGGAAGACAGCGGTTGAGTGAGTAGAATTTTAATTGAAAAACTGTAAGTGTGTGTGGTGACAGGAAGTCACATAAAAGGACAGGACAGTGTATAGTGACAGGAAGTCATGTTAAAACCCTGAGAATTCTAGACAATGTCAGGTAATGTTAAACGCAGTTAAACCCCGTAAGGATGAACAGAATCCTCTAGTATCGAACTAGTTAAACTCTGTATTAGGAGGCACAGGCTCCTCTGGCGTCTAAATTAATACCGGTGAAAAGTGTGAAAGTGTAATAAAGGTGACTGAATGAGAGCGATGGGTCATTAGATCCTCCTCTATACAATATTTACAGGGACGAAAACAGCGACTGTTGGTCAGAAGCAGAGGCAAGGATTTCCCGCTCCCCTCGGGGAGGCGAAAGGGAACTCACTGACCGGTAGAATATTAATTCGCTGTCCCGTAAAATACAATAAACCAGTATTTAGAACACTGTAGGTGTTGACACATACTGGTCTGATATTTCTTTCTAAAACCACAAAAACAATAAAACCATGGGTAAATCTAACAGTAAAAGTTCAAACTTGAACCCGCGGGACCAACTGGGAAACAAAGATTGGAAATTTATGGAACAAAAAGATCCTACACACTGTAGCTTTAAGATGGTGATTATTATCTATCAATTTTCTATTCCTGCTCACTCCATTTAATATCCCAGTAGTCATGGGGTGTGAGGCAGGGTAATTATTATTATTATTATTATTTATTATTATTTTAATTTATCACTTGAGTTATGCAGTCTTGTAGTGGATAGTTAGCATCTATGTATTGATCAATCACCCAGTTATTTCTGTTCATTTTAAGTGCTGTAAAAACCTGAATGCAGTCAAAATATGATTCCCTGTCCTGTTACAGCACTAGCGTAATGAAATAATGTTTTGTTATTTTATCAATTTATTTGTGTGAAAGTCAGGATGTTTACTTTTTGTATTACTTCTCACCTCGGTATGCATTCATTTCATTCTTTTCTCTGCTATTTTGAGTTATCGACCGTATGTTATGTAAACTTGGAAACTGCAAAATATCTCCAGATGTTGGGAGTTTTGACAACCGTTATTGCTTTTATTTTCTTTTTAATTATGTTTTTACTTTTTTGTTTGTTTTCAGAAAATCCACTTCCCAGTTTGAATACTTTGAACAAGGATGAAGTTATTAGGTTATATATGTTGTCTGTTTTGTTTCATTTTGCCGTGTGTTCTGCATTTAATGCCCTCAACAGTTTGATATAATTATTATATCAAAGAAAAAAATGTTTTTTGTTCATTCGACATTTGCCGCTTCTCTTTCTTCTCTCTCTATTAAGAGCTAGAGTAAATAAAAATGTGGTTGTGGTAGATTCTCCCAGGACTATAAAAAAAAAAAAAAAAAAAAGTCTCTTACCAGTTCACTGTAATTAATAGTTCCGTTGAGTTCTACGTGTCTATATGTGTGTATAATATGTTGCATATAATGTAACACAGGTCTTCTTTGGACGTTTTTGTTTGAGAAGAGTTGGGTTATTTTGCTTGTTTGTTGTAGCAGTTGTGGGATTCTGTTCCTGGTCTGGGGTGTTGGAGGAGGAGTGTGTACACACACAGCTGCTGAGGGAAGCTCTAAATGCTCACTTCCCTCCTCCTCCTCTCCCTGCCGCGCCACACCCCCACAACTTGAGAAATTGAGAAACACTGCAGCGATATTTTGTTGTGCTATAACACATGAAACACAGGGGTTTTACATGTAATTGATACCAGTGTTTTAAAAGTGTTTGTTACTGTTACACTTAGAGAGATATTGTTTATTTGATGTAATCAATTCCAGCTTTAATGTTGTTTTGCATTACGTTGCATTGACTTTACCAAATACATTCAGTGTTCTATTTTTTGAAGCGTAGTTTGTTTTGGAAACAAAGTGTAATTTATCACTCCAGCCGGAGAGCAGAGCAGAAGGTTGTACAGTGTGTGAACAGTAAGACTATGTTGATTATTGTAACATGTTTATAGTGCTCCTGTTGAAAGCATTAATGTTGGTGAGGGTGAACTGACAGCAATGTAGAAGAAACAAATAATAATAACTCAATATTTTGATCATCCTGTGTTTTGATTGAAATAATGTGAACTCTCATGTGATGCAACTAACCCCTGCTGCAAATCAAACAAGAAGCTGCAGGCTTTCATGAAGGATTGATGACCAATGAAGTGCTTATTAGTTATTATTTGATGCATGCAAATTAAGTTAGGCCTTAAAGGATAGAGATTGTTGGACAACTTTTCACATGATTATTGTCCATCCAGTTATTCCTGCGAACCAAACATTGTTTATGTATCTGATTCTGTCATTGTTTCTATTTATTATTGGTGTTTAAGCATTGATTAACCCAACAGTTCTATTCTGGGATAAATTGCTAAAAGATACTCTTGCTCTATTGCATCACCTGGCAAAAGAAGGTCACAAAGTCAGTAAGAATAAATTGCAGTTGTGGAAAAATGAAGTAAAATATTTGGGTCACAATTTGAGTTGTGAAGGACGAACAATCGTAGCAGACAGAAAAACAGCCATTTTACAGGCCCCCAAACCACTGACTAAATGACAAGTGATGTCCTTTTTGGGCCTGACAAACTATTGCAGAAGTTGGGTGCCTGACTATGCACAAATTGTGCACCCTTTAAACAGATTAATGTACACTGAAGACATTTCCATGAACACAGCTGTTAAATGGACCTCTGAAGCAGAAGACGCATTTTCAAAAATAAAACAAGCATTGACCTCTGCAGCTGCTTTGGCACTTCCAAATTATAACAAAACTTTTGTACAAATGATTGACTGTAAGGGCCACTTTATGACTTCCGTACTCACGCAGCAACATGGAACCAAACTCCGCCCAGTTGCATACTATTCCGCCAAATTGGACAGTGTGGCCTGCGCTCTCCCCCATTGTGTATGTGCTGTTGTGGCAGCATCGATGGCTGTGGAATGCAGTGCTGGCGTAGTCCTCTTTCACCCACTAATTCTTAAGGTGCCACACGCAGTGTCGGCATTGCTGCTACAAACCAACATGACCTTTTTATCACCGGCACGCCATCTGTCTTGCATGGCCACGCTGCTGTCCCAACCGCATGTCACAATCGAGCGATGCACCACATTGAATCCTGCGACTCTAATGCCACTTCCTGATGACGTAGAACCACATGACTGTCTAGATTCGACTCAGACTGTAGCAAAATCCAGACCAGATTTACAGGACACGCCCCTGGCACTTGGCGATGTAGTTTTCGTGGATGGATCTTCTAGGAAGAATGATATGGGCATAACTTTGACAGGTTATGCTGTAGTCACAAATACTCGCGTTCTGCGAGCCGAGCGCCTGCCACCGCATTTCTCGGCTCAGGCTGCAGAGCTAATTGCTCTCTCACATGCCTGCACTCTATACAAAGACAAACCAGTCACTATTTACACAGACAGTCAGTATGCCTTTGCATCTGTTCATGTATTTGCCCAACATTGGAAAAACAGGGGTATGGTGACCTCTACTGGCAAACCTGTCACACATAGTGAACAGCTTAATCGCCTTCTTGCTGCTGTTCAGTTACCCTCCAAAATTGCAGTATGTAAATGTGCAGCTCATACAGGGAAATCTGATCTTGTATCTCGAGGGAACCATTATGCTGACATTTCCGCCAAAGCCGCTGCAGTAGGAGAACTTAGTGTGCTTCACGTTGACCCAGTGCAGGACATTACAAATTCCGTGGAGGGGACTGGTTTAACTTCTCAAGTCCTCTCTGACATGCAAGCCCAAAGTCCTGACATTGAGAAGGACTTATGGACTAAGAGAGGGGCTGTCATACGCAATGGCATCTATTGCTGACCATTAGGGAAACCCATTTTACCTAAAAATTTGTATAGATGGCCTGCCATATTGAGCCATGGAATTTCTCATGTCTCAACAGGGGGGATGATGAGCCAGATTAATGCCATCTATACAATCTTTGGATTTAACACGTACTCTAAAAATTTTTGCAGAGCGTGTCTCACGTGTGCCAAACACAACTCCCAAGGCAATTTGAGACCTAAAAGAGGAAAATTTCCCACTCCACAATATCCTTTTCAGGTTATACATATGGACTACATTCAACTAAGTAAAAGTGAGGGCAAAGAATATTGTTTAGTAATTGTGGATGCTTTTTCCAAATGGGTAGAACTTTTTCCAACCAAACGACCTGATGCATTGACTGTAGCCAAATCGTTATGCAAAAACATCATACCCCGCTATGGCATACCTGAACGAATCTATAGTGACAATGGCGCTCATTTTGTGAATGAAGTTATTAAAAACATAGGAACTATGTTTTGCAATGAACTAAAAAAACCACTGTGCGTACCACCCTCAGAGCGCAGGATTAGTAGAAAGAACAAATGGAACAGTAAAAAACAGACTCAAAAAGACAATGGAAGAAACAGGGAGACCATGGACTCAGTGTCTTGAACTAGTACAGCTGTACATGAACATTACTAGTACTATAGGATTGACACCATTTGAGACCCTTTTTGGAAGACCATTTAAATTGCCTCACTGTAAAAGTCCCTGGGACATAGAAGATGAACCCAACCTAGCAGATTATATGAGAAAAATGCTCGAGAAACAGAAAACACTCACTGACGAAGAAACCCCCATCTCTCCACAGGACGACCTGTTGGTGAAACCGGGTGACTGGGTTCTAATCAGGAGCATCAAGAGGAAATATTGGCATTCACCTAAGTGGGAACGACCATATCAGGTCATGTTGACAACCCCAACAGCCCTTAAAATAGCAGAGAGAGGAACTTGGGTACACCTCACACACATTAAAAGGGTCATCTGGGCAAACCCGGTAATCAAGTAAGGGAAGTGAAGCAAAGTCTGGTAATAGTGTGGGATTCTGGTGTTAAGATCCAGGGTTGACACGAAAGCCATTGAAGCTTTACTGCCACTGACCTGAACTTAGGCTGACACCGACTTTGACAAGATGGCCTTACCTAAACAGATGTGCATCCTAGGAAGTATACAGGTGGGACTCCTGTTACTTATCTATTGGGGATGGTACTTGTGGATATCACAATGTTACTTGTGTAAAAATACACCCCCAGGGTGGGAATTGGCTGAAACTTGGACGATTGGCACTGTAAATACTCAACAAAAATATAAACGCAACACTTTTGGTTTTGCTCCCATTTTGTATGAGATGAACTCAAAGATCTAAAACTTTTTCCACATACACAATATCACCATTTCCCTCAAATATTGTTCACAAACCAGTCTAAATCTGTGATAGTGAGCACTTCTCCTTTGCTGAGATAATCCATCCTACCTCACAGGTGTGCCATATCAAGATGCTGATTAGACACCATGATTAGTGCACAGGTGTGCCTTAGACTGCCCACAATAAAAGGCCACTCTGAAAGGTGCAGTTTTGTTTTATTGGGGGGGGGATACCAGTCAGTATCTGGTGTGACCACCATTTGCCTCATGCAGTGCAACACATCTCCTTCGCATCATCCGTGAAGAGAACACCTCTCCAACGTGCCAAACGCCAGCGAATATGAGCATTTGCCCACTCAAGTCGGTTACGAGGATGAACAGGAGTCAGGTCGAGACCCCAATGAGGACGACGAGCATGCAGATGAGCTTCCCTGAGACGGTTTCTGACAGTTTGTGCAGAAATTCTTTGGTTATGCAAACCGATTGTTTCAGCAGCTGTCCGAGTGGCTGGTCTCAGACGATCTTGGAGGTGAACATGCTGGATGTGGAGGTCCTGCGCTGGTGTGGTTACACGTGGTCTGCAGTTGTGAGGCTGGTTGGATGTACTGCCAAATTCTCTGAAACGCCTTTGGAGACGGCTTATGGTAGAGAAATGAACATTCAATACACGAGCAACAGCTCTGGTTGACATTCCTGCTGTCAGCATGCCAATTGCACGCTCCCTCAAATCTTGCGACATCTGTGGCATTGTGCTGTGTGATAAAACTGCACCTTTCAGAGTGGCCTTTTATTGTGGACAGTCTAAGGCACACCTGTGCACTAATCATGGTGTCTAATCAGCATCTTGATATGGCACACCTGTGAGGTGGGATGGATTATCTCAGCAAAGGAGAAGTGCTCACTAGCACAGATTTAGACTGGTTTGTGAACAATATTTGAGGGAAATGGTGATATTGTGTATGTGGAAAAAGTTTTAGATCTTTGAGTTCATCTCATACAAAATGGGAGCAAAACCAAAAGTGTTGCATTTATATTTTTGTTGAGTAGAACTGAGCAGGTGATCCATGAGTATGATCCTACGGTTGAAAATTATGATTATGATCCTGCGATTGACAGTTATAATCGCAACAGAGTGAGACGCTCTTTCTGTAGGGGAGCGTGTACTGGGACTGCTGGGGCCAGACAGTTCACTAATCCTTGCTCCCCGACTACAACTGATACAGCCACTACCAAAGACTTTTATGTCTGTTACAATGCCACCCAGTTTGTTTCAAAAATTGTTATACCTTTTTCAATCATACGGGTGGGAGGACAGGCCACTCCAGAAATGAGTTCCGGCACTCACTGGAAATGGCATGAATGGTATCTTTCCAGTGTTGATTGGGACCAACATTGGGGAACAGTTTTTACGTATACTGGTAGTGACTGGACACCGTATCCTTCCACCCAGCAGGCCATAGAGTGGAAGCGTAGACTAACTCTGACTCGACATGATAACCATCTCCTGCTGTCATTCAATACTACGGATCTGCCGCTTTTAGAAAACCCTCCCAGAATACACTCATATACAACTGCATCTTGTTATCATTTAACATTATTTGTGTACAGACCCGGTGTTTACTCTGACCCACATACTGACTTCTCAATTTGTACTAACATATCAAAACGAACTGACTCTTCTCCAACGACGCCCACAGTGGTAGGACTGTCATTGGGTCCACAGACGTCTATGACAAAAGTTCAGATCATAAATGGAAAAATTGAAACAGATGATTGGTTTTTGGTAACCACAGGAATTAGTGGACAAAGAAACAATTGGTTGCTTATGATAGAGCAGGCAGCAAAACCTGCCAAAAAAGACTGTGTAGTGTGCTTAGGGCCTCGTCCAATACTGCGTGTAGTACCAGCCCCTTTGACCTCCGATTGTTTGCTTGAAATTATGGTGAATACGTTCATTCCTTTGAATCACAGTTGCACAAGTTGGGATACTATCTATCCTGTGGCCAACATGGCCAAGAATAAACCCCTGTTCTCTGAAGATGTGGCAAAGGGAAACTTTACCTGTGTTAAGCTTCCAGGTACTGGTCTAAAGTTAGGGGGACTAAATGAGACCGTGTGGTGTAACCACACTCTCACACCACCAAGCCCTTTTAAGCCCATTGCTAGAAGCGATGTGTGGTGGTGGTGTGGAGATAATAGGATTTTTGATAGATTACCAAACGATGCCTCGGGTCACTGTACTCTAGTATCACTCCTTTTGCCTGTACAAGTGTTGCCCATGACTGTTGAAGAACTAACCTTAAATGCCAAAGCAGTCATCCCTGAACATTGGACCCGCACTAAGCGAAACGCATGGAAGACTGCTGGAGATCCAACTTACATTGACGCTATAGGAGTCCCTAGAGGGGTTCCAGATGAGTATAAATTAGCTGATCAGATCGCAGCTGGTTTTGAATCCTCTATTTGTTGGTGGTGTACCATCAACAAAAATGTAGATAGGATCAATTACATCCATTACAACGTTCAAAGATTAAGCAATTGGACTGAGGAAGGATTCCGAGCAGTGCGCTCCCAACTAGCTGCCACATCCTTGATGGCGTTCCAGAACCGTATAGCCCTTGACATGCTATTGGCTGAAAAGGGTGGGGTTTGCGCCATGTTTGGAGAACAGTGTTGCACATTCATTCTGAACAATACAGCGGCTAATGACAGCCTGACCCTGGCTATCGAGGGTCTGCGCACCCTGAATCATAAAATGAAGGAGCACAGCGGAGTTAACACTGCGTTTTGGGACTCGTGGTTGGATATGTTTGGGAGATATCGCACGTTGGTCTCATCTGCACTCATCTCTGTTGCTGTCTTTGCTGCTATTTTGACCTTGTGTGGATGTTGTTGTATACCCTGTCTACGATCTCTAATCACTAGAATGATCACCACTGCTATCTCACCAGCTGGAAGAGACGATGCTCAGATGTACCCCCTCTTAGGAGACAACCCTGACACAGATGATAAAGAAGACTGCTGTCATGATGACTTCGATGACAGCGTGCACTTGCCCGACCTGTTCCCAGACCCAGGTGACTACGGTGAACCTGATGACGACAATGATGACCTCTAAGCCTCCCAAGTGTAAATGCATCCTTACCACTGTTGGATGATCCCGCAACTGAAAATCTAAAAAGAAGTGGTTGTTAGAATAAATTTTGTTCATGGGTGAATGTTTTATACCATAAGAATGCATGATAAACAGGGGGGAAATGTTGGATTTATGTATATATGGATATGTCAGTTATCATACATTCATTTATTATACTTTCTTTTATTCTACATTCTTTTATTCTACATTCTTTTATTAATACTTTAGTAATAGAAATAAACTCATTGTATCTGTCAGAAGTCTGTTGCTGACTTCTTGATGACCTCTTGATAAAGTATGTTACAAATGAATGATTACATGAGTTGTTTTTATCTTTGCAGTTAGAGAGAAAGAGGAACTTAAGTGATGTCGCAAAGCAAGGTCAGAAGAGTTGGTGTCCAAAACAACTGATCAAACAATTAAAGATATAATAACATATGAAATTAATAATAAGGAATGAAAATGTTTGTATATGATTATATGAATTGTTTTTGTGCAAAAGAGAGTTGTAATGGAAAGATTGAATATGATTCTAAGAGAAAGTATGCTGTATTGCAAATTGTGTTACAAGCTGTGTTGCAAAATGATGTTTCTACTCACACGCATGTGGTCTCAACCACAGGAAAGAACAAAAGGTTAACTGACATGTGCTGGCTGAAGATAACACCTGAAGAACGGAGCCCAGGAGAGGAAGTCCTGACCGCACCTTCCCCAAACCAGCAGCCTGAGGTCGCAGAAACCTGAAGTTGTAAATCTTGCCCAACTGTAGCTGCAAGACCTGTTTATGATTGCTCAAGTGTTTATGCCACGTATGCTGACAACCGCACCTGTATGACATCCTAATTAAAAGAGCGAGAGTGCAGCCAGAGTTTAGTGCAGTTTGGAGATTGTTAGATGTCTCTGTGCTGCACTCCTCGCGAGCATTTACAATTGAATTCTACTCTCTGACTCTTATTTGACTGTTGTGTCTTTCTCTTTTACAGTTTTATGATGTTTAGGTGGTTTTAAACCTAACATAGATAGCCACGCACATTAGCTCATTTTTCATAGCTCCTTGTAATAAATCTATTTTCTAACATATCGTTCTCTGCTCCCTGCTCTTGGGTTCGTCTCCCACCCACATCAAACCATCACACTTCCAAAGGATCACAGTGTCCGTGTCTCCTGTCCTGCCACAGCAGAGCCGTGCCATCTAATGGAAATCAGTTTTATGTGTGGCCCATCTATACATCGAGTGCTGCATGTGTCATCCAGATTCATTGCTTTATTTTCATTGTCTGTGAGGATGTCAGTGGAACTTGAGAGAAGCAGCGCAGTGGACATCATTCTGTAAGTCCCTGATAGGTTGTTCACACTTTTCTTATTTACTTTTTAATTATTTTATTATTATTTTCAATGCTTTTTCTCCCTAAAGTCAGGGGATTTTTCACAGCCTCTTTCACATAATAACAATGCAATAGTCCACATCCATCCTGAGCATTGTGTGCGCAAATGTGTGGTCATTTCAGTGACGCCAGTGGCACTCAACATCTGTGAGAGTGTCGCATGGTATTCACGCTCAAATCGTCGCGCCACTCAACTTTTGCATGTGTGCTGTACACCATGTCAGTGGCTCTCTTTGTGTGTGGACTGCTCAAGATTTGTGGCCATAATTTTCGCTGCCATTCTGTACGGCATTCAGCGGACAGTCAGTCGTCATGCGCATGCGTGTTGGGAGGACCAATTCAATGAGATTACACGCGAGAAAGTTATCCCTTTTGCGCCTGTTTTGCACAATTTTATGTCTCCTCCTCCTCTCCACCAGTCCTGTGTCAGTGAGATACTGGCCTTATTGAATGTTTTTTGAGAGTCAGGGATCTGCTCTTGAAAGTGGACACAAATTCAAGGGGCCATAAAAAATACAAAATGGGTGAAATGGAGTGAAATAGGGTGAAATGGGGACTGATAATCACAAAATGGGGGTACAATTTAACAAAATGGAGCAGAGTGAACCAGACTGACTACAAATAATTTTTCAATTTCAATTTATTTTCCTTTATATAGCGCCAAATCACAACAGAGTTGCCTCAAGGTGCTTCACACAGGTAAGGTATAACCTTATCAAAGGTTAGATCAAAGGTCAAACTATTATGTTCAAACTGCTTTTTTAGCAATCCTGTGAATCACTAAACTAGTATTTAGTTGTATAACCATGATTTCTTCACATCTGCGAGGCATTAATTTTGTTGGTTTGGAACCAAGATTTTGCTCGTTTACTAGTATGCTTGGGGTCATTGTCTTGCTGAAACACCCATTTCAAGGGCATGTCCTCTTCAGCATGAGGCAGAATGACCTCTTCAAGTATTTTGACATATCCAAACTGATCCATGATACCTGGAATGCGATATATAGGCCCAACACCATAGTAGGAGAAACATGCCCATATCATGATGCTTGCACCACCATGCTTCACTGTCTTCACTGTGAAGTGTGGTTTGAATTCAGAGTTTGGGGGTCATCTCACAAACTGTCTGCGGCCCTTGGACCCAAAAAGAACAATTTTACTCTCATCAGTCCACAAAATATTCCTCAATTTCTCTTTAGGCCAGTTGATGTGTTCTTTGGCAAATTGTAACCTCTTCTGCACATGTCTTTAATTTAACAGAGGGACTTTGCGGGGGATTCTTGCAAATAAATTAGCTTCACACAGGCGTCTTCTAACTGTCACAGCACTTACAGGAAACTCCAGACTGTCTTTGATCATCCTGGAGCTGATCAATGGGTGAGCCTTTGCCATTCTGGTTATTCTTCTATCCATTTTGATGGTTGTTTTCCATTTTCTTCCATGTGTCTCTGTTTTTTTGTCCATTTTAAAGCATTGGAGATCATTGTAGATGGACAGCCTATAATTTTTTGCACCTGCGTATAAGTTTTCCCCTCTCCAGTCAACTTTTTAATCAAACTACGCTGTTCTTCTGAACAATGTCTTGAATGTCCCATTTTCCTCAGGCTTTCAAAGAGACAAGCATGTTCAACAGGTGCTGGCTTCATCCTTAAATAGGGGACACCTGATTCACACCTGTTTGTTCCACAAAATTGACAAACTCACTGACTGAGTGCCACACTACTATTATTGTGAACACCCCCTTTTCTACTTTTTTTACTAATAGCCCAATTTCGTAGCCTTAAGAGTGTGCATATCATGAATGCTTGGTCTTGTTGGATTTGTGAGAATCTACTGGTACCTCGTTTCCCATGTAACAATAAGAAATATACTCAAAACCTGGATTAATCTTTTTAGTCACATAGCGCTACTATTATTCTTTACACTACTGTATATTTAATTGCTTTTGTTTTTTTTGTGAGATGTGCTCAGTACATGTAGTAGGGGCAGGTGCGCCATCTGACTTTTGAGAGAATAAACTTCAGTGGGTCAGTATGCTCCATTTCGTTAAGTTTTACCCCCATTTTGTTGTTGTCAGTCCCCATTTTGTCCTATTTCGCTAAAAAAAAAAAAATAATAATAATAAAAGTACTTAATTGAATCATATTTGGAGACAGTCTGCTCCATTTCGCTACGTTTAACCCCCATTTTTTTTTTTTTTTTTTTTTTATCATCAGTCCCCATTTTGGTCCATTTTGCTTCAAAATAATTAAATAAAAGTAATTATTTGAATCATATTTTATCATATTTGGAGCCAGTCTGCTCCATTTCATTAATTTTTTACCCCCATTTTGTGATTATTACGCTACATTTTGCCAGATTTCGTATTTTAGTATAGCCGAATTCAAGCAGTGCAGAGGCTGCATATGTCCAAGAGCACATTGCTAGTTAAGCGGCGGGAAATACCAAATGAAACCAGGGCACTGCGTGCAAAGCAGCTGGTTTAATGTTCCACATTATACAGGGGTGGTTGGCAACATATCTTGAAATCAACCAACCCAGATTGCCACCTATCATCCCCTTTAACAATCAACATTCACTGGAATTTGATGCATTTATTTTCAGGGAATTTGCATGCACGTGTGTGCAACCTGCTCTGCATGAAGATTATGTTCACTGACCAATGTGTAGCTTTTTCAGCCCTTGAGAGAGAAGACCTCACATGCAAGTTCCTGTTCCTCACATGCAACACCTGTGTTGCATTTTGTGTTGCTTTGAATCAAGTAGAACATAAAGCTGTTGGACTAAAACTTGTAACCAAAGGTGACGACTCCATCTTTGGAAATAGGTTTCTCTGGAGAATCTGTGAGTGCAACTGGAATGATTTCATGTCAAACAAATGGTTACTTTGGGAGACTCATATCAGTGTACTTTTGCTGTTATGCTACTGCATCAGCTATGACATTATGGCCATGTAGGACCCTTCCGTGAGAATGATTCAGAGCATATAGGTGCCTCAGTGCTGAATATGCTAAGGGAATATGCCCTTGTATCACATGGCTGTGACAGATGGAGTGGTGCCTCTGTGGCTGTGATTGGAGAAACTCTGCAAAGTGCTATTTTTGTCTTTTGTATCACCAATTGCACAGTTTCATGGCAGAGGAATAGAAGACCTTAAGAAAATTGATTAAAGCTGGGGTGACCTTCTGGCACAGCTGAAATTTCACATCTTTTCTTTCAAAAAAATTTCCCAGTGCTACTCCTCCTCTAAGCTGTATAATTGAGGATGCAGCAGATAAAAGTTCATTAAACTTTTTATCAAAGTGTTTATTAAAATGTTTTTTTTTTTTTTTCATGGCTGTAATTCCTGATTAGTTGTTGTTCATTCGGCTGCTCCTGGTTTTGTTCGGGGTTGCCACAGCGGATACAGCCTGATCTGCAGTGGCAATTGGCACAAGTTTTACGCCAGATGCCCTTCCTGACACAACTCGTTTTACCTGGAGAAACACACACAGCCGCCAGTGTTCCAAAGAGGTCTGCCATCCAAGTACTAACCAGATTCTCCTTCACGGTTGGGATGGTGTTGTTGGGGTTGTTCTTATTGAAGCAGCAGGACCTTCGTGGCTGGGACGACGGTGGGGGATCGAAGCCACGCGGCTCGCACCAAAAGACCGTTCCTCTACCAGGTCAGCCAAAGGGGAACTCCCCGTTAGCCAAGCTAGCGGGAACGTCTTTTCAATTGGGACCCGGGACTTTCATCCCGCTACACATCTCCCCACCATTTTTGACTTTGTCACAAAGTCACAGGTGCATATTAGCATCTGTGACCCACATCCTGTTCGTGATGCCAGATTGAAGCAGCAGGACCTTCGTGGCCGGGACGACGGTGGGGGATCGAACCCACGCGACTCGCACCAAAAGACCGTTCCTCTACCAGGTCAGCCAAACGGGAACTCCCCGTTAGCCAAGCTAGCGGGAACGTCTTTTCAATTGGGACCCGGGACTTTCGTCCCGCTACATTATCCTCCAAACACGGCGAGTGGAGTTGATACCAAAAAGCTCTATTTTGGTCTCATCTGACCTCATGACTTTCTCCCATGCCTCTTCTGGATCATCCATATGGTCACTGATGAACTTCAAATGTGCCTGGACATGTGCTGGCTTGAGCAGGGGGACCTTGCGTGCCGTGAAACCATGACGGTGTAGTGTGTTACTAATGTAATCTTTGCCACTGTGCTTCCAGCTCTCTTCAGGTCATTGGCCAGGTTCTCCTATGTAGTTCTGGGTTTTCTGAATCATCCTTACCCCACGAGACAAGATCTTGCATGAACTCCAGACCGAGGAAGATTGACAGTCATCTTGTGTTGCGCCAGCAGTTGTCTTCTCACCAAGCTGCTTGCCTGTTGTCCTGTAGTCCATCCCAGCCTTGTGCAGGTCTACAATTTTGTCCCTGGTGTCCTTAGACAGCTCTTTGGTCTTGGCCATGGTGGACAGGTTGGAGTGTGATTGACTGAGTGTGTGGACAGGTGTCTTTTATACAGGTAGCGAGTTCAGATTAAAGAGTGCAGATTAGGAGGGCTTCTTAAAGAAAAACTAACAGGCATCTGACAGACTACTGGCTGGTAATTGATCAAATGCTTATTTTATGAAATAAAATGCAAATTAATTATTAAAAAAAACATATGTGATTTTCTGTTTTTTTTTTTTTTACAGTTGAAGTGGCGGACATGCCCAGCTCTCCACAATTTCTCTTATAACTCAATCGACTGGTAAGCATTGAAAGCCGAGATAGGCATGTCCGAACTTGTCCTCTGGCACGCCGAAATGGAGGTGTTCCTTTGTCTTGCTTCCAAAGCGAATCGGTCGTGACGCGCAAAGCCTCCGCGCGGCTTTCCATGACAAAATCTCTTGTGAAAAGTGAAATCTGCTGGAAAATCGCTGATGTCCAGCTCTTGTGATAACCAGAGAAAGAGCACATGACGGTCTCGTATCCACAGAGCCATCCGTTTAGAAATGGTCCGGTGGCTTGTGCCGCGTCGTCGCAGCTCGGAGCGCGGTGCGCCGAGTGTCCTTAAAAGGGTCCTTAAAGCTGTACTAACAGACCTTATTGTCTGTGAAGCCCATAAAATTTTCACCGAAAGCCAGATAAATTCTTCGAATGGTTTCCAGCTGCCAGTCTCTAACAGCTTCTGAAAAAATTCTGATGGAAAAAAACCCCAAATCATTCCGCAGACAATGAAAATCCGACGACGGGGCGGGACCACTCCTTCCACAAGACGTGCTCACAGGCGAATGACGTCACCGACAGGCGTGGAAAAACTCACGCATGCGCATGAGGGTTCAAGCTTGTCTGACGTGAAAACATATGAATCAAATCCATATAGTTTAAAAAAAAAAAAAAAAGGTACGATACTTTATGGACAGACCTCGTATTAACATGGGTTTTAGAGAGACTGAAATTAATATTATATGACATATGTATTTCTAAGTAATTTATTATCAAGGGCTATCATGATATAGTGAAAATACTGATAGGGAAATTCTGTGTTAACTATGATAGGTCACCGATCCTAAGATGGTTTCAGGTTTCGGAAAGTTGATTTAGGTGATAATTACAACAATGACCTGGAGTCAATTCAGTGAGACTTGGGACAGGTAGGGGGGGGGAAAAAAAAAAATCACCTTTTCAGGTAATAGCTATGAGAAATAGTTGCCTGCAGCTATAGATGTATGATAACTGTGTATAATAAGATAAGATAAGATGCATTTTGTCATTGAATAAAATTCAGCAAAATTTAATTTGCAGCTTCACCTTGTCTAGCATAAACCTCATACAACAATTTAAGACAAAGCACAAAAATACACATTCAACTATATACACAGAGAATACAGTAGCCAAAGAAATGCAGCAGGGGATATCAAAAAGTGCTGTATGCATAGCAGCTCTATAGATAAAAGTGCTGCGTGCATGACAGTTCTATAAATAAAGTGCAATGTGCCAGGAGTTGCAGACCCTGTAAATAAATAAATAAATAAAACAGGCCAGCTATACTGAATGCATGATTACAGTCCCTAAAAAGTGTGTGTGTGTGTGTGTGTGTGTGTGTGTGTGTGTGTGTGTGTGTGTGTGTGTGTGTGTGTGTGGGTGTGTGCGCATATCTGTCTATGTGTCGATAAGTACAGAGTGGTGGGGTGTATATGAAAAACTATGGGGCGGGGGCAGCGGTTAATAGCTCTGACAGTCCTAGGAAAAAAACTGTCTCTCAGTCTATTTGTAGTGACCCTTATATTTCTGTACCGCTTGCCTGATAGAAGCGGTACAAACAATCTGTAGCCCAGGTGACTGGGGTCCGCAGCGATAGATTTGGCCCTTTTCTTGACATGGCCCTCATAAATGGAGTCCAAGTCTGGGAGGGGGCAGCCAACAATACCCTGTGCTGTCCTCACCACTCGCGCCAGACTCTTCTTCTCCTGGGCCGTACAGCTGCCGTACCACACAGTCACACTGAGGCAGAGGATGCTCTCTATTGTGACCCTGTAAAAGTTTGCCAGCAGTCGGGAGGATAGTCCAGCGCGTTTTTGTTTCCTGAGGAAGAAGAGCCTTTGTGGCGCCTTCTTCACCAGATGGGAGGTGTTCATGGACCAAGACAGATCAGATGTAATATGGAGGCCCAGAAATTTGATGTTATCCACACGCTCCACCACTTCTCCGCCTATGAGGAGGGGGACGTGGTGGAGCGTCCCCCCCTTTTCTTGGCCCTCCTAAAATCCACAGTGACCTCCTTGGTCTTCTTTGTGTACAGTGTCAGATTGTTAACTGAAGAGCACTGAATTAGCCGCTGGACCTCCTCTCTGTAGTGGGTCTCATTATTATCTGAAATGACTCTGTATGACTCTGTGGTGTCATCTGCAAACTTCACAACTGTGTTTGTGGAATGGATGGTAGTACAATCATGTGTGCAAAGAGTGAAAAGGGCTGGGCTAAGCACACAGCCTTGCGGAGTGCCTGTGTTAAGGACCAGAGAAGACGATATACGGTCACCTATTCTCACCACCTGAGACCTATTGGTGAGAAAGTCTCTGATCCAATAGCACAGCAGCACAGGCAAACCCAACTGGTGTAGCTTCAGTGTCAGCTTGTCTGGGATGACTGTGTTAAAAGCTGAGCTGAAGTCTACAAATAGCATCCTAACCTATGTGTTGGGGTGCTGCAGATGAGTCAGGGCTGTGTGCAGAGTGATGGAAACAGCATCCTCTGTTGAACAGTTCCCTCTGTAAGCGAACTGAAGGCTGTCCAGGTCCACAGGAATGAAGTCTCTGATATACCTTAGAAGAATCCGCTCAAAGCATTTCATGATTACCAGGGTCAGAGCAACAGGCCAGTAACCATTCAGGCAGGTGATGGATGTCTTCTTTGGTATCGGTATTATGATGGAGGACTTGAGGCACCCAGGAACCTTGGCCAGGTGCAAGGACAGATTGAAAATATCTGAAAACACTCCTGTTAATTGATTAGCACATATTCTCAGAGTTGACCCGACACCCCATCTGTTCCTGCAGCTTTGTGGACTTTAATCCTCTGCAATGTAGACATCACCTGATGGTGCTGCAGGACAAGAGGCTGATGCTGCTCCTCAAATTGGGGTAAATTTACAGCCTCCCTGCTGTTTGAAGTGTCAAAACAAACAAAGAAGTTGTTCAAAGTGCCAGGCAGGGTGGGGTCATGGCTGGCCAGTTGATTGTTGTGCTTATAATCCGTCATGGTCCTGATGCCTTGCCATATATTCTGAGGGCCCTTATTAATAAAATGCTCCTCTATGCGCTGTTTATACTGAAGTTTTGCCTGCTTAATTCCACTCCTCAGTTCAGAACGAGCCCTGCAGTAAGCCAGCCTGTCTCCAGCCCAGTAAGCAGCATCTCGGGCCTTCAGCAGGGACCGTACTGTTCTAGCCAACCATGGTTTCTGATTGGGAAACTCCTTAATGGTTTTTATAGGGAGGATAGCATCAGTACAGAACTGGATGTAACCCGAGACAGATGATGTATATTCTTCCAGGTCCGCCCCATCCCTAAACACACTCCAGTCCGTATCCTCAAAACAGTCCTGTAGTGCGGAGGAGGCCTCATCAGACCAAACCTGAACTGTCCTGATGGTTGGATTTGATCTACATGCCAGGGGCTTATAAGCAGGAATCAGCTCCACTGAACTGTGGTCGGACATGCCCAGATGTGGTCCTGCTACAGCCTTGTAAGCACCAGGAATATTACAATATACCTGATCTAAAATAAATATTTTTGTCTCTGGTAGGGAAGTTTATGTACTTGTGAAATTTAGGAAACACCGCCTTTAATTCAGCGTGATTAAAATCTCCAGCCACAATCACAGCCACTTCTGGGTTGGCATTCATTTGCCCATTAACCAGGCTGTACAGAGCCTCTAACGCTACTTTAGCATTTGCCCATGGTGGTATATAGACAGTTACAATCACAATAGACGAGAGCTATCTCACCAGCTTAAAAGGTCTGCATTTTGCCGCCACGTATTCCAAATCAGGAGAGCAGAATGTTGCAACAATACTGTATATGTGGCTGTGCACTAAAGATTGTTTACATACAGCACCAGACCCCACCACTGCCCTTATCCGAAGCCACAGTCCTGTCCGCCCAGAAGAGAGAGCGTCCCTCTATCTCCACCGCTGTATCTGGGATGTTATCACCCAGCCAGGTCTCTGTAACAGTGGCCACACAACTGTCCATTCTTCGCGAGATACTCCTAAGTCGGATCTCGTCAATCTTGTTGGCAAGAGACCTGGCACTGGCAAGGAAGGAGCTAGGAACCGCCGGTCTGTATGGGCTAGCTTACCCCTTTTCTGTTTACGAAAATGCCGTCTCCTGGGCAGCGGCGTGGAAAGAAATCATAGGCTCAGTAGTCCTTTGCAACTCCAGTAAAATAAAGTCCAGTTTCGGGGATATGTGAAGCCTGCACTGTAGCCCAATATTCCATAATTCCAACCTACTGTACTGCACTAGTGCTTCCATTACCATTGTGTACATAGACATGAGTAAAAACAAACAAACAAACAAACAAACAAATTAACACAAGCATAGCCACGGGAGCTGCAAGCCGCAGCGTATACATGCGCCGGCATCTTGGGTGGGATGACCTGACCTGAAAGGGAAGCATGCAATATCGTATTCACCCGCTGGAGGGCCCAGGGCCGAGAATTAGGCCGCCCCCTTTTTTGAAGAAAGTTAGTTAAATGCCCATCAAAATTTTAAATAAATTACAAGTAACATATTGATTGAATAAGAAAAGAACAAAAAAAACATGAAAAACAGGTGAGATATTTGTGATTTAGTTTTTTATTTGTGATGAAATTAGACATTTTATTGAACTGGGCATTCTGACAAACATAATACTGGGCATGCTCATGCATCAACCCATCTCCTCTTCAGCCAGAATTTCACCTGGAGAGCCCTGGGGCCTCAGATGTGGGAATACAATTTTGCAGATAAAGTTAGGGAAAATGCTCTTAACTATTCAAATTAATTGCCACCTGGAAATATATTTTGGTACTGCTACACATGTAGTGAGTGAGTGGATTCTTTTTATGCTGGGCCATATGCAATTTGAACAACCGACTTTTCAAAGTGATGATAAATGCAGAGATGCCAAAAGAACATTTGATCAAAAACTAGCGTAATGCTCTCAAGAACTACTTTTAAAGTAGTTTATTACAATTGTTTTCCTTATGTGAATATTTATCCTATATTTTATTGCCCTGTGACATCACATAACTGAGAGATACTAAGTACAGCTTGTTATTGAAAGAACACATTTCAAAGTCAGTATCATGTCCTACTTCACTTTCTTATGTCCTTCAAGATGTGCCTGCAGGTTTATTTCCTCATCACGGTGTCAGCCTGAGGGCTCGCTTGTTGCCACCACGAGTGAAGACTTCCTCAGCTGGCTTGTTCGCCATCATACCTCTTCTGTGACAGTGGACTCACAGGGGCACCGAGCTGACACATTTGTCCCTCCCAGCGGTTTTCCCCAATGACAAAGAATAAATCGGTGCTTAAACATACAAGAAGCAGAATGGATTGCAACCTGAGTATCCAGGATCAATTTACTGCAAATTGGCTACAGTAATGGCTCATTTTGCCACATAAATAGCTGCATCTACTGGGACCTATTTGGAAACGTGCTTCCTTTCACCCTGGAAATCTGCCCCTGCTTTGTGTTTTATACTTGGCTGCATTCGTCTCTTAATCTTGTCAGCAGTCAGGTGGACTTTTTGTTCTGTACTCAATATGGCCGACTCATTGAACACTGCAAATATAGCAAAGAAATTATTCCACTGCAATCTGTGTTATTTTTAATTATTATATTTTGTGTTCATTCTGGTTTAGTTACTGTCAAAGTAATAAAAAAATAACTGCTCAGTAGCAGGTTTATTGAGTATTCAAAAGTAAAACTGTCAGCTAGTGCCCAGCATTATGCAGATAGATTCAAACCGATAATGCTACAGCCCTGTCACACTAGAGACTGAATGAGGTCGAATCCCCTCTGAATGAAAATTCAACCCACATTCCAGAAATGTCAAGGTGCATTCGGAAATGTCAGACAGCAATCTCAGAGCAGTCGAATGTGGTCGTGCGACTGTCCGAATGTTTTGCTCATGTTCAAAACATTTGTGGCGCAGTCGAAGTGGAAAAATATCAAGCGGCAGTCAAGGTGTACTCTAACTGCAATCTAACTGCGTTCTAAATATTCTCACGGCGTCAAAACAGTCTGATCATGCTTGAGAGACATTTGCCATGGTCAGGCACATCTAAACCTGCCAGCATGTCCCTGACAGCACCCCGTGCATCTTGTTTGGGTTATGCAAAGGAAATATTGTTATGTGCAATGTTTGTGGCACGCATACATCTTGTGAACTCGACGTGAACATTGCACAATCAAACTGAAAGCACCACGTGTCACTGCGAGTGAATGTGTCACAGAGCCTAGGAGCAGTGCGTACATCTGGACGGGATGTTATATACATAATAAACCTATTACAGACACATTGTCATTCTCTCTCATTTATTAGATAATGTATGTGAAATAACTAAGGGCAGTTCAGAACCTCAATGACCAGTAAAAAATCAAGGACTGAGACGTCGCCCGGTATGGCGGAGCTGGGGCCCCACCCTGGAGCCAGGCCTGGGGTTAGGGCTCGCGCGCGAGCACCTGGTGGTCGGGCCTTAGCCCATGGGGCCCGGACGGGCTCAGCCCAAAAGAGCAACGTGGGCCCGCCCTCCTGTGGGTTCACCACCTGCAGAGGGGGCCATAGGGGTCGGGTGCAGAGAGGATTGGGTGGCGGTTGAGGGCGGGTGGCCTGGCGGCCTGGTCCATGCTTACAGACCCTGGCTATTGGGACGTGGAATGTCACCTCGCGGGGGTTGGAGGAGCCTGAGCTTGTGCGGGAGGTTGAGAGATACCGACTGGAGATAGTCGGGCTCACCTCCACTCACAGCTTGGGCTCTGGTACCCAACTCCAGGAGAGGGGCTGGATGCTTCATTTTTCTGGTGTTGCCCATGGGGAGAGGCGGAGAGCTGGGGTCGCATTGCTTATTGCTCCCCAGCTCAGTCGCCATGTGTTGGAGTTTACTCCGGTGAATGAGAGGGTCACGTCCCTACGCCTTCGGGTCGGGGACAGGTCTCTCATCGTTGTCTCGGCCTACGGGCCGAGTGGCAGTGCAGAGTACCCGTCCTTCTTGGAGTCCCTGGGAGGGGTACTAGATAGCGCTCCGAATGGGGACTCCATTGTTCTACTGGGGGATTTCAACGCCCACGTGGGCGGTGACAGTGAGACCTGGAGGGGGGTGATCGGGAAGCACGGCCTCCCTGATCTGAACCCGAGTGGTGTTCAGTTGTTGGACTTCTGTGCTAGTCACAGTTTGTCCATCACGAACACCATGTTCGTGCACAAGGGTGTCCATAAGTGCATGTGGCACCAGGACACCCTGAGCCAGAGGTCGATGATTGACTTTGTAGTCATATCATCTGACCTTCGGCCACGTGTCTCGGACACTCGAGTGAAGAGAGGGGCAGAGCTGTTGACCGATCACCACCTGGTGGTGAGTTGGATCCGCTGGGAGGGGAGGAAGCCGGTCAGACCTGGCAGGCCCAAACGTATCGTGAGGGTCTGCTGGGAATGACTGGCAGAACCCTCTGTCAGTGAGATCTTCAACTCCCACCTCCGGGAGAGCTTCCCCAGATCCCGGGGGAGGTTGGAGACATGGAGTCCGAGTGGACCATGTTCTCCACCTCCACTGTTGATGCGGCCACTCGTAGCTGTGGTCACAAGGTTTCTGGTGCCTGTCACAGCGGCAAACCCCGAACCCGGTGGTGGACGCCGGACGTAAGGGATGCCGTAAAGCTGAAGAAGGAGTCCTACTTATCTTTGTTGGTAGGTGGGACCCCAGTGGCAGCTGACAGGTACCAGCAGGCCAAGCATGCCGCAGCCCGTGCGGTCGCAGAGGCAAAAACTCGTGTCTGGGAGGAGTTCGGGAGGCCATGGAGGAGGACTATCGGTTGGCCTCGAAGAGATTCTGGCAAACCATCTGGCACCTCAGGAGGCAGAAGCAGCTCTCCACCAGCACTGTTTACGGTGCAGGTGGGGAGCTGTTGACCCTGACTGGGGATGTTGTCGGGGCGGTGGAAGGAATACTTCGAGGATCTCCTCAATCCCATCGTCACGTCTTCTGAAGAGGAAGCAGAGACTGGGGACTCAGAGGCAGACTCATCCATTACCCAGGCCGAAGTCACCGAGGTGGTTAGAAAGCTCCTCGGTGGCAAGGCTCCTGGGGTGGATGAAATCCGTCCTGAATACCTTAAGTCTCTGGATGTTGTGGGACTGTCTTGGCTGACACGCCTCTGCAACATCGCGTGGCAATCGTGGACAGTGCCTCTGGATTGGCAGACCTGGCTGGTGGTCCCTCTGTTTAAGAAGGGGGACCGGATGGTGTGTTCCAACTATAGGGGGATCACACTCCTCAGCTTCCCCGGTAAGGTCTATTCCAGAGTACTGGAGAGGAGAATTTGACCAATGGTCAAACCTCGGATTCAGGAGGAGCAGTGTGGTTTTCATCCTGGTCGCGGCATACTGGACAAGCTCTACACACTCCATTGGGTCCTTGAGGGTTCATGGGAGTTCACCCAACCAGTCCACATGCGTTTTGTGGATCTGGAGAAGGCGTTTGACCGTGTCCCTCGGGGCACCCTGTGGGGGGTGCTCCGGGAGTACGGGGTCCGGGGTCCTTTGCTAAGGGCTATCCGGCCCCTGTACGACTGCAGCAGGAGCTTGGTTCGCATTGCCGGTAGTAAGTCAAACCTGTTTCCAGTGCACGTTGCCCTCCGCCAGGGCTGCCCTTTGTCACAGGTTCTGTTAATTACTTTTATGGACAGAAATTCTAGGCGCAGCCAGGGTGTAGAGGGGGTCTGGTTTGGGAACCACAGAATCTCGTCTCTGCTGTTTGAGGACGATGTGGTTCTGTTGGCTTCATCAAATCAGGATCTTCAGCGTGCACTGGGGTGGTTTGTAGCTGAGTGTGAAGCGTCCGGGATGAGAATCAGCACCTCCAAATACGAGGCCATGGTTCTCGACCGGAAAAAAGGTGCTTTGCCCTCTTCAGGTCGGTGAAGTGTCCTTGCCTCAAGTGGAGGAGTTTAAGTATCTCAGGGTCTTGTTCACGAGTGAGGGACGGATGGAGCGTGAGATCGATAGATGGATCGGTACAGCATCTGCAGTGATGCGGTCGCTGTATCGGACCGTCGTGGTGAAGAGAGACCTGAGTAGGGGGGCAAAGCTCTTGATTTACCAATCGATCTACGTTCTGATCATCACCTGTGGTCATGAGATTTGGCTCATGACCGAAAGAACGAGATTGCGAGTACAAGGGGCTGAGATGAGTTTCCTCCGCAGGGTGGCTGGGCGCTCCCTTAGAGATAGGGTGAGGAGCTCTGTCACTCGGGAGGAGCTCGGAGTCGAGCCACTGCTCCTCCACATCAAAAGGAAAGGCTGGATTATCTGATTGCTGCATGTGCGTGATGTTGTTCATCTGATCGCTGCGCAGCCTGTGTGTGAGGTTAGATCATCTGGTCACTGTACTGTTTGTGTGTTAGGATGGATCATCTGATTGCTGTGCCCCGCTGTCTCCTACAGAGCTGATTTCCTGGAGAGAGTAAAAAAGAGAGACAGAGAGAGCGTGTACTGCTGCTGTGTAATGCTGTACTGTCAGAACCTGCTTTAACTCCCCTCTGGATTACGTATGTCATCCAGTATTTGTACTGAAATATGTCATCCAAGATCCCCTGATTATAAGTTTACTCTGATACACAATGGACCGGTGGCTATTACCAGGGCCCGCAGTGGTAATAACAGTTGTGGATGTGCACATCGGTGTTCTGATGGCCATAACATTCTAAACACATGGTTACAAGCACTGCAGTTGTGCAGTCATCAGAGGACACTAGTTTACATGTTCACAGTTCATAGGTTGGATATCATCCGACATCCAGCAGGAAGTCAAGGCAGGTTTTCAAAAGATAGTGGACCACAGTGCTCATTTTGCCATGCCCCTCCCTTTGCTTGCCTTCCATCCAGAATTTGGATGGCGATCGGGCCACACCCACACAGCATTGGCTTTTTTTTTCCCATTCTGGCTGATTCAGCTTGATTCCTGCTCATTTGTGCTGTGTGACGGGGTCCTTACAAACTGAATGTTTATTTAGTGCGTAGTTACACAAAGACAGATTGAATAGACTGATTAGCAACAAATTTAAACAATTTGTGTGGTGGCAAGTATCACCTAATCCATTAGTATTTGTTTCACTCTGGGCTCAAATTGATGGATGAAGTCACATTTCCACTGGCAACACAAAGCCATATTCAGCAGAAATAATGTCCCAGTTTAAAGACATGTATGCATGCTGGGGGACCATGTTCAGAGGTCTGAATATGGTCTGAAATATGGCTCCGGTTAGCTTGGGGATCATGACATCATACAGTGCATCCAATGATCCCAATGGTCACTCTGTCAGAGCTCCAGCATTCCTCTGTGGAGAGAGGAGAATCTTCCAGAAGGACAACCATCTCTGCAACAATCCACCAATCAGGCCTGTATGGTAGAGTAGCCAGAAGGAAGCCACTCCTCAGTAAAAGGCACATGGCAGCCCACCTGGAGTTTTCCAAAAGGTACCTGAAAGACTCTCAAACCATGAGAAACAAAATTCTCTGGTCTGATGAGACAAAAATTGAATGCCAGGTGTCATGTTTGGAGAAAACCAGGCATCATCCCTACAGTGAAGCATAGTGGTGGCAGAGTCACTGTTGGGAGGTTTTCAGTGGCAGGAACTAGGAGACTAGTCCGGATTGAGGGAAAGATGAATGCAGCAATGAACAGAGACATCCTGGATCAAAACCTGCTTCAGAGCGCTCTTGACCTCAGACTGGGGCTACGGTTCATCTTTCAGCAGGACAATGATCAAAGGATTGGCTTCAGGACAACTCTGTGAACGTCTTGAGTGGCTCAGCCAGAGCCCAGACCTGAATCTGATTGAACATCTCTGGAGAGATCTGAAAATGGCTATGCACCGACGCTCCCCATCCAACCTGATGGAGCTTGAAAGGAACTGCAAAGAGGAATGGACAAAACTGCACACAGATATGTGCACCAAGCTAGTGGCATCATATTCAAGAAGACTTGAGGGTGTAATTGCTGCCAAAGGTGTATCAACAAAGTATTGAACAAAGGGTTTTCATGTTGTCATTATGGTGTGTTGTGAGTAGAATTTTTTGTGAAAACATTACTCCATTTTGGCTGTAATATAACAACATGTGGAAAAAGGGAAGCGCTGTGATTACTTTCCAGATGCACTGTACTTCATCACTGTTTCTGCGCTGACAGCATCCTTTCCACTGTGCTGGCGTTCAGTGCAGCTGCAACATCGGAAGCAGTAAACAACCTTCTTTCTTTGGGGCACTTTATTGCAAAGATAATCCGCTGGGTGAGCTCTGGCATCCAGACAAAAATACACAGTCTTCAGTTAAGACTGATGTTGTCTGACTGAACAGCCACACTGCATATTGCTGCAGCTGTTACTGTCCTCTCTCTCCCTTTGTGCTGAATTCACACCCCACAATCAGATCAATCAGAACCCCAGTCTGAAGCATCAGACAATCACAGGATATGAAAGTATGACTATCATAGAAGTAGCAAACAAGTAGAGGACAACATGATAAACAAACATGCAACCACGGGGAAAGCTCTCCTCTTGATGTCCACTCAAAGTTCTGAGCATGTACAAAACTTTCCAGCTGACTCGCTGTCCATCAGCTGACAAGGAACACATTTAACAAATAAGAAAAGGAGTTGTACAGCACAATAACAGACATTAACATATATCAAAATTTAATTTAGTTACTCAAATCTTTCATCAATCCATCAAAGTGTGACAGACACTTTACTAACATGCTGACACTTGTTCAGGCACTTTGGGCTAAATTTCATTGTAGTTCATCTAGCAGCCACACTAGTGATGACGAAAAACCACAGCTCCTGTTCAACAAAGCAAAACTCTTGAACACAAGCAAATATCTCACAGTCTATTGATCAAAAACACAAAAACAAACAAAACAAAACAATTAAAAAAAGTGCTTATTTAGGGTCTGCTCCTTTTTGTGCCCCTGACCAAGGTAGTGTATCTACATTTGGAGTTAGTTCCCGGGTGCTGGACTGTGGCTGCTCACTACTCTTAGTGCTTGGATTTTGTCTAACTGTAATTAGGATGGGTTAAATGCTGATTCATGTCCATTCTACGTGCATCAGCTTTGAGAGCTGATGCACGTACAGGCCAAATGTATTTGGAACACAGCACAAATAACAAGAATGCTTTTAGATTGCAGTAAGAATGTAGAAATACACCTCGAATGTCCTAGGATTACAGTTCGAATACCACCCGAAGTCTAGGTGGAGGGCAATTAAGGGGAGGGGCATACCAGAGTGAGAGCTGCTGTCTGCTATCATTTGGTGTCTTTCCATGTGTCTCTGATGGATGTTGAATAACATCCAACCTATGAAATGGTGGCATGTAAACCAAGGTCCACTGAATATCACATCACTGTAGTGCATGTACACTGTGTGATCAGACAACTAGGGCCATCTGATCACCAATGTGCATGTACGTCATTACCGGTGCAGCAGTGATAACCTCCAGCTTGCGATGCATCACAGTACCCCCACAATCAGGAGAACCTGGACTACATGTTTCCGGCCATATATTGGATATCATATGTAATCCTGAGAACTGTCAAGGCAGGTGCTGATATGAAAGCATCACACAGCGGACGGCCATCCCCTCTGTTGCTCGCACACTCTCTCTCTCTCTCTCTCTCTCTCTCTCTCTCTCTCTCTCTCTCTCTCTCTTTCTCTTCCAATGTTGCTCAACCCCTCACCCTGCCTCTCATGGCCTTCCCCACCCCAGATATAGCTCCATGACCTGAGCACACTGTGGTCCACAAATATGTCTTGTACCTATCAAACAGTGCTGCATATGACGGACTCTCTGAAGCATGCAATGGGCTGGCACGTGCCATGACGCGCAGTGGACCATTCCACTGTCCAACTGCTGCAAGCAGTGATGGGGCGGACAGTCCTTTGTGGAAGATCCCTGATGAATCTATGTTTTTGGATATGACTCTTTAGATCCCTACTGCCAGTCCAAATGAGGCCAGACTTTGGGGTGGTTCCATGTGTGGTGGGCATGTGTGTGGTGGGTGCGTGTATAACCCCGGCCCAATCTGAACCGGAGGAAAGGATCCGAACAGTCATATCCCAAAGCTCCTATTCATCAGGGATCTTCCACACAGAACCGTCCACCCTCATCGCTGCTTGTAGTTGCTGGACAGCGGGAAGGTCTGCTGTCTGGTAAAGGGCTAATGTCCTGTGGAGAGTCAAAGGGAGGGAGAAAGAAAGAGAGAGAGAGAGGGCGGTTGGGTGAGTGATGAGTGCTGTCTGAATGTGGTATCATATGGAATAATGATTTCGTAGGGGGCGACACATCTGCCTTCAGATCATGGCGGATGTCACCATCCCAATTTGCACCCACGGCACATGTCTGACTTGACAGACTGCAGCATGGCTGGTGGTCACCGTGCAGTGGGAAGTGCGCCTGGAGCTGTTACAAAAGTGATTACTTGCTTTATCTACATTCTAGTGCCTAGGTAAATGATTACATCTTCAGTCCTTGGTTTAGATGACGTATCGGTCATTATACATTTATTACAGCTCTCGGAAGAGTACCGGTGGATCTGAACTTCTTCCATTTACAGATGATGGAGGTCACTGTGCTCATTGGGACCTTCAAAGCAGCAGAAATGTTTCTCTACCCTTCCCCAGATTTGTGCTGTCTCGGAGGTCTACAGACAATTCCTTTGACGTCATCCTTGGTTTGTGCTCTGATGTGTACTGGTCAGCTGTGGGACCCTATTTGTAGACAAGTGTGTGCCTTTCCTAATCATATCCAATCAACTGATTGTATCCCTGGCAGACTACAATTAAGCTGTAGAAACATCTCAAGGATGATCAGTGCAAACAGGAGACATCTGAGCTCAGTTCTGAACTTCATTGCAATGACTAAATACTTATGTATATATGATTTCTTAGTTTTTTGTTTGTTTTTAATAAATTAGAAAAAAAAAAAAAAACTTTTTCACATTGCAATTATGAGGCCATTATGCCATTATTATTGTGTGTTGAATTTTTAGGGAAAAAAATAATTTCACCCATTTTGGAATAAGGTTGCACACACACACACACACACACGCACTCTCATCTTCAACCACTTAGACCAATTAAGGTTTGCTGGGCGCTGGAGCCTATTCAGGAGTCATAGTGCATGAGGAGAGGTAAACCCTGGACAGAACGCCAGTCTGTCGCAGATCCACATATAGACAAAGAAACACATCCACACCTGCACGCACACCTATGGACAATGTAAATTTTCCAGTCCACCTAACCTGAGTGTCTTTGAATGTGGGAGGAAGCCGGAGCACCCGAAAAGAACCCACACAAACACGGGGAGAACATGCAAACTCCACACAGAAAGGCCACAGGTGGGAATCGAACCCTTGACCTTCTCGCTGTGAGGCAACAGTGCTAACCACTAAGCCACCGTGCTGTAATATAATAAATGTGGAAAAAGTGCAATACTGTGAATACTTTCCGGATGCACTGTAAATTATTTTCCAATAACAATAAAGTCAGTCCAAGTCATTATATCATTGACTATTATCCTTCATTTGTTGTGTGTACGTGGGATTGTATTGCTAGTAATCCTACATTACCTACATTAAAATCAACAATTGTATTCAATTATACAATCATCATTGGGTGCCTAAGATTTTCAGCTTTTAAAATCCTATCAGTGTTGTAACATAAACCAATTGTAATTTGTAAAGCCCATATCTTTAATTCTAAAATTCCTTATAAGCACACATAAACTATGTTGAAAAAATCCTTATTGATGTGATGTTTTGTGGATGAGGTGACAGTGTGGTGTCTGTGGGGTGTGGAGCAAATTAAATCCAAGATTTTACAGCTGTGTTCAGTTTCAAAATACCAGTGATGGACCAGAGGCAATAAAGTGACACGAGGCTGCTATAAGATAGACAACATGACAACGTGATAGACAAAGTCACACAGTCAATAAGACCTTGCCCAGAGAGATGAGTGCATGACTCGCCATTAATAATGATAACACCATCATGTCATTATGAGGTGCACTGACATGCTGTGTCACATGTTTGCAGGATAATCTAGAGTTTAGGAAGAGTTTGCAAAGCTGTAGGTTGTGTTTTTGTACTTGTGGGAAGTATCAGAGGTCCTTACATCATTGTTCAGGAAAGTGCATAATTCAATTCTTATATACAGTATGTGTTGTATGCAGTGATGGGCACAGTTCCAATAATCCGATAACAGATAATTATCGAAGATAATATTTTCATTATCAGATTAACTTTTTTAGATAACTTTAAAAACCATTATCGGACCAATTATCTTCCGATTAACTTTTGTCCAATAAACAAAGCTTAACAGCGACAAGCATTTCTAAAATTTAAAATCAGTTCAGCATCTACCTGTTAAAAGTTTTGTAAGAAATATACAGTTATACCCTTTACACACAGAAGAGAGCTGCTTCTATGAAAAGCATCTTTCATTTCTGCAGACAAAGGAAAAGTGATCAAAAAAAAAATTCCTTTAACACCATACCGATATGCTGGCAATATCACCTAAGTCATCCAGAGGCATACATTTTTAACTTATGGTTCAAATTTTAACCAAACTAATTTTGGACAAGTTATTTAAAATTACTGTCATGTCTGAAGTTTTATAAAGTGAAAATATCAGATATATGTTTTAGTTTTAAAGTAATGTGCTAATTTTTAAGGTTTTGTGAGCACATGCTGAGCCCAGCAGTGCATTATGGGTAGGATGATGTAATCTCACATTCATGACAGGACAATTGCATTTCAGACACTCTGTTCAGGCTCCACAGACAACAGCATTAAACTCTAGTGCCTAAAACTCTCTTGAATATATTCTCTGGGTTTATAGACGTTGTTATTGTATTTGCATTTGTGAAATTCCACGCATTTTAAATGTAGCAGACAGGGATTATCTGGAATTTTGTTTTCAAGGCCTCTACTGCCATCTACCAGTAGTGTTCATGGCAGTATTCGCCCTAAGTAATAAGCATCTGGGAACCAGTAGATGGCAGTGTTGTATTTGTTTTGACCCCGGTTATATCAGATGATTGTCAAATCAACTTTTTGGCTTTGCAAATGGCTTTTTTTTTTTTTTTTACAAATAAAGTTTAAAAACAAACAAAAAACCAACAGCAAAAAAAGAAATAAATAATATTACAAGACAGCTCTACAGTGTTTGCACAGGCACAGTGCGAGCAGTTGGATGCGTGTAGCTTTTCAGCAGGAGGATAACCTCATGACGGCTGACCAGAATAATATCAAACAGGTTTGATTTTCATTGGACCATACGATCGGCGATCAGGAGGTGGTCCTAAGATGTTAAACGCAGCTTGTTATTCCATGTACACTACACGATGCAGGACGCGCGATTAACCTGAAACTTGGTCCAAAAAATTCCTGCATGAAAAATCATCTCGCACAGTGTAAAGCACGTTTTACAACATGATAAAATGTGCGCACATTCTCTCCACATGAAAAACATTTTGCGATGACACTTCCAGGGCTCCGTAAAAATGCCTGTTTTTACAAATAAAAAAAAATGCACCAACAAAACACCAACACATGACAGACGTCACATTAACGTGTTGGTTTACATAATGAATGACTGAACCAATCAGTGTTTAGCAGAGGCACTTTTACCCAGAATCCTTTGCGATCTGTCTGTGTTTGTTACAAAACCTCAGAATTAGTGCATTATTCAACATTAAAAGATATATGCCATATTTTAACTTTGTACAAATGACAGAATTGACATTAATGGAGTTCTATCGTATTAATGTTATTGATAAATCAAAACCATAAGTCAGCATGACTTTATTTTTCAAGACCTCTGCTTGACCGGAATGTTGTGATTGATAGAGATTTGGCTTTATGGTTGCTCTCAGAGTGCCTCTGTGCTGGGAGCTCTGTAGTAAACAAGTGCTTCCAGCAGGGGCAGAATGCTCAATGACAAAAGTGTGGTCTCATTGTTTGGGTCTTTTGTTACTTTTAATATTACTAGAAGCTATTGTAGCATTAAAACTTAAATTTGTTTTATTAGTAGTTATAAATGTACCAAAGACAATATTGGAATTTATTGGTTATCTGTAACTTCCGCTACATTTTTGGGTGGTTTATTGTTTTATCTTTATCAAAGACAACTTTTCAGTTATCTGATTATCTGTTATTGAAGTTAATTTTTTGGTTATCTGTCTCCACCACTGGTAAAATGTAAATAAAAACAGAATACAATGATTTGCAGATCCTCTTCAACTATATTCATTCGAATACACTACAAAGACAAGATAATGTTCAGACTGATAAACTTTATTGTTTTTGTGCAAATATTTGTGCAATTTGAAATGGATGGCTTCAACACAGGGACAGGCCAACAAAAGACTGGGAAAGTTGCTGAATGCTCAAAGAACATCTAAATGGAAATGGGTGAGTGTCATGTTTGTGTATAAAAGGAGCATTCCCAAAAGGCTCAGCCATTCAGTCATGAGCAAAGATGGGGCGACGATCACCACTGCATGAAAAAATAGTGTAAGAACAATGTTTCTCAATGTTCAACTGCAAGGAATTTAGGGATTCCATCATCTACAGTCCATAATAACAGCTTCTCTCCCCCCGCCATCACCCCAATACCCCATCCCCATAGAGACGGTGCCTGCTCCCAGACCACCAACAACCAGTAAAAATCTATTTAAGCATAAAAATTCAAAAAGAAAAAATAATATAGCACCTTCAACTGCACCACAGACTAAAACAGTTAAATGTGGTCTATTAAACATTAGATCTCTCTCTTCTAAGTCCCTGTTAGTAAATGATATAATAATTGATCAACATATTGATTTATTCTGCCTTACAGAAACCTGGTTACAGCAGGATGAATATGTTAGTTTAAATGAGTCAACACCCCCGAGCCACACTAACTGTCAGAATGCTCATAGCACGGGCCGAGGGGGAGGATTAGCAACAATCTTCCACTCCAGCTTAGTAATTAATCAAAAACCCAGACAGAGCTTTAATTCATTTGAAAGCTTGACTCTTAGTCTTGTCCATCCAAATTGGTAGTCCCAAAACCCAGTTTTATTTGTTATTATCTATCATCCACCTGGTCGTTCTTGTGAGTTTCTCTGTGAATTTTCAGACCTTTTGTCTGACTTAGTGCTTAGCTCAGATAAGATAATTATAGTGGGAGATTTTAACATCCACATAGATGTTGAGAATGACAGCCTCAACACTGCATTTAATCTATTATTAGACTCAATTGGCTTTGCTCAAATTGTAAATAAGTCCACCCACCACTTCAATCATACTTTAGATCTTGATTTGACTTATGGTATGGAAATTGAAGACTTAACAGTATTCCCTGAAAACCCCTTTCTGTCTGATCATTTCTTAATAACATTTACATTTACTTTAATGGACTACCCAGCAGTGGGGAATAAGTTTAATTACAGTAGAAGTCTTTCAGAAAGTGCTGTAAGGTTTAAGGATATGATTCCTTCTTTGTTATGTTCTCCAATGCCATATACCAACACAGTGCAGAGTAGCTACCTAAACTCTGTGAGTGAGATAGATTATCTCATCAATAGTGTTACATCCTCATTGAGGACAACTTTGGATGCTGTAGCTCCTCTGAAAGAGAGCCTTAAATCAAAAGTGCCTGACTCCGTGGTATAACTCACAAACTCTCAGCTTAAAGCAGATAACCCGTAAGTTGGAGAGGAAATGGCATCTCACTAATTTAGAAGATCTTCACTTAGCCTGGAAAAAGAGTCTGTTGCTCTATAAAAAAAACCCTCCATAAAGCTAGGACATCTTACTACTCATCACTAATTGAAGAAAATAAGAACAACCCCAGGTTTCTTTTCAGCACTGTAGCCAGGCTGACAAAGAATCAGAGCTCTATTGAGCCGAGTATTCCTTTAACTTTAACTAGTAATGACTTCATGACTTTCTTTGCTAATAAAATTTTAACTATTACACTGAAAAAACAAACTTTTGGGGCTAGTAAAATATATTAAATTGGCTTTAATAATTTCTACATTGTAATATCAAGAATCTAGGAGAACTAGAATTTCCTAAGTAACACCAAAAATATTTACACACTTTATTCATGTGATAAATGCACTGTGTGAGAAAAGTAACTTTTAATATGAATTTGGTGGTCGTATTTAAGTGGTTTATAGTCATAACATAACAACGGGAAAATAGCGAGTAAATTTTAATCTGAAAAATCCATCTGGGTGCGGGGGAACAATGGATGACACACCGGAAGTCAAGCAAGGCACCATGGGAGTTGGGAGGCCGCGCACATGAGACGGAGGAGAGGTGTGAGTCGGCGCATTACTTGGAGTTGCAACGCAGGTGTACATCACAATTGAACCGTAAGTTTCAGTCTTTCTGTTCAAATGCTTATTTGTGATTATGTTGACTCGTGTAATATGACGTGAACAACTATTAAATTCGAAATCATCAGGCGGAGGTTTACCTGTTGGGCATGTTCAAATGATAGCTGCGCTCACAGCCGCTTTATAGCATAAATACTTTACACGTAGCCTGGGTTATCGTACTTATCGTTAGTTTGGCGTACTAGTTACTGTACTTTACAGCAGTTGAGCGAATGCAAATTTAGTTTAACGTAGTTAAAGTTTTGACCATTCTGTCATTCATGTCAAATCGGACGTCGGGATATGTCACGTGATCTGCAGCGCGCCGTCATCGCCATTAAGTGAAATGGAAAGGTGAAGGGCCTTTGCAGGCGTCAGACGCGGCAAGTGCCGGAGGCATTGCGGAGACGTCGCAAATGGTTCTAAAAAGCATTATTTTCAATGAGACGCATCGCTTTTTTGACACGGCAGATGCGTCGTGGGGAGCGCGCATTTGTGGTGAAAGTTCAACCCAATCCAACTTTGGCTGCACACTCTCACGCGCGCCATTATCTTAGCTTATGGGAAGCTAAAAGTTGACGCTCTTGTTTTGGCTATCCAGTTTTGGATATTCTGTGTTTGTGCGCGCCCGTGGCCGACGTGCTTGATGAATTCCTGCGCAGAAAGTAGTTCCAGATAATTGATATATTCCGGTGAGATAATGAGTATATCTCATCTAAATTAATTCTAAAATTTACCATTAATAAAATTATGAAGATAACTGAAGTTTCAAGAGTGGCTGTAATAAATATTTAAGAAACTCAAAGTTTATGACCAACTTCACCTGTTATTGCTTAAGCAGAGTGTAAACATTGACACAATGGAGTTTGATGCAGAAGAGTTCAGAAAGATACAATTGGAATGGTTTGATGACCATTTACAGATGGTGATGAAAGACTTTGGTGAGAACTTTGTGTTAAAGTCAGAACAAGAAGCTGCACTGAAACAGCTTTATCAGGGAAGAGACACATTCTGTGTTGTTGCTCCAATAAGAGCAGCGCACTGAGCAGGGTGCTTTCACCACTGTGAGCTGTGACGTAGCTTTGTGCTGTCCAATAGAAATGAGGCATCAGGCCAAGACACTGTAGACTTCAGTGCAGAAACCACTGATCTGTATAAAACAGTTATAAACAGATCAGTGGCAGAAAAAAGTTGCAGAATGGCTCATTTATATGCAGCAGTTTTCTGAAGAAAATCCTTGCAATTTTTTTTACATCATCATCATATAATAAAAAAATAAGAGTCTTTAGAAACCTTCTTCATCTGTAAATTAAACCATAATTTACCTGTTATTTCAGATTAGATCATCTCTTAACATAAGGAACCTTGGACACTAATTTTTAGACATATAAAATAACATTATAAAACAATAACATCACGCCGACTTACAGAATACTGTAACTTTTCATTTTACTGAATGTATTTTAACTTGTGGCTACGTCATCTGGGCTACTGTAATCCACCTCTGCGGATAGCTACAGAGGCTAAAGTAGAAATAACTCAGCCGTTAGGTTTTATGGAGGTTTGAGGTTGTGTTTTTCACAGTGGAAACACACTTTTAATATTAGCCAGTGAATGATCCGTCATCTTCCCAGATAACAGCTATTTGAATTTTGAGTGTGGCGTAATGGCCGTGAGCAACTTGTGATCTGAGTCAAAGCTCCAGATCTCTCTCTTGCTGTTCTTTAATGTACACTTAAAAATTGAGCATTGTAATTATTCTATTATTAATAACCATTTTATTTCATTTTTAGGGCAAGGAGAACACTGGTGTCATCAAACGGCCTGAAAAAGTAATGATATGGTTGTGTAAGAATTGCAGCTTTAGAACATCAACACGTTTACAACTCTTAAAGCATTATAGGTTGAAACATTTACCCACTGGTCGGGCACTGCCATGCTTGTACTCAGATTGTCCTGGTTCTTTCAAAAGTTGGGGTGCACTTCGCACACATATATCAAGGGATCATGTACAAACTGAACAATTAGGGCATAGTGTTTCATTTTGTTGTCTTCTCTGTAATTCACCTAATTTTGACACAGAGAGGCAATATTTTGAACACCTGGGAGTTCATCTGAAAAAACACGAAACTGTTTGTTGTGTTTTTAAAGACTGTAATTACAGTACAAATATATATTCAACCTTTGCATCACATAAAAGTAGGAAGCACAATCCTCACTGCCTTGAAGATTTTAAACACACCGCATTTCAGACATACTCAGTTCGGACAACAGAAGATAGTTGTCAGTTGTTGATGAAAGTGACATTTCATCTGATGAAACACTTGTCAATGAGGGTGAAGATTTAGGTAAAGTAATTGTTAATCATCTTGCTTCATTGTTACTTAAATTAAACTGCATCTTCAGTGTTCCAAATAGATGTATAGATGAGATTGTAGAGGAGCTCCAATTCATTAGTTGTTCAGCATCTACACCTGTTATAAAAAATATTGTAACTAACACATTAACAAACCATAACTGCACTGTTGATGGCTTGGTCATCAAAGATTTGGTAAATAGCATTTGCCAGTTAATTCCTCTTGGCTCAGCCTTAAGTGAAAAAGGTCCTCTTGGTACAGCATTCCAAAGAAATAGGTATCTAAAGGAACATTTCTTTGTTGTTGAGCCATTAGAGTATATACTCAATGGAAAAGAGGGAAGGACATTCCAATATGTACCAATTTTGCAGCAGTTGTCTGAAATTCTGAAAAATGGGGACATTCAGGAAATAGTGTTTAGGAGTACAAGAGATTGTGGTTCTGCAGGTCAGTATACTAGTTTTTGTGATGGTTCTCACTTCATGAAAAATGCTTTTCTTTTTGAAGAGGAGTTAAGACTTTCACTTCTGCTCTACTGTGATGATTTTGAAATCTGTAATCCTTTAGGAACTTCTCGAAAGAAGCACAAGGTAACAGGTGTCTACTGGGTATTGGCTGATATTCCATCACTTTTAAGGTCTACATTATCATCAATTTACTTAGCTGTTTTGTGCAAGGCAGATGATATTAAGATATTTGGTTATCCTCAAGTGCTAGACCCATTATTAAATGATTTGAAAACATTTGAAGAGGATGGTCTTTATGTGCCATGTTTAGGAAAAATTATTAAAGGCACTGTATTTTCTTTGATTGCAGATAATCTTGGTGCCCACTCAGTTGCAGGGTTTGTTGAAAGTTTCAGTGGGTCATAT